>NC_043968.1:67597682-67647682 GCF_902148855.1 Sphaeramia orbicularis | reverse complement strand
GGTGGCTCTCTTTTTACAGAGTCACAATAGCCTTCTATACTTACTTTATTTAGTAAGAAATAATGACTGATTAAAGCTCAGTAAACTATATGGCTGACAAGATAGATATGTGTAGTTTGACCGATGTAAAGTTGATGTGTCCTGCAGTTTCCTCAGTCAGGATACTAAATTATCATGTGACTTGCACACTGATGCATTTCTGTCACTGCAGAAGTATGACTCAAATTATTATTATTATTATTATTATTATTATTATTATTATTATTATTATTATTTATTTTTATTTAATTTTTCCCCCATAAAAACAGTGTTTCAAGGTAACCTATTTTTTTCTGTACAATGTCATATTTTTCTGTGAAGACTGTCATGCTCTGAGCATAATTAAGATATTTATATCCCATTAAATAAAACTCAAAAAATTTTGTTTAAAATTTGTGACAACCAGCATATGTAAATAAATACAATGACCAAAGTAAACAGTCTGTAACTACAGGTGTGGTTTTGTCTTGATACATTTTATTACATCTCTTCTGACATTTTCATCTTCTTGTGCCTTTTATGTCTTTTTTTTTTTTTTTTTTTTTTTTAACTTTTATGTGGTTTGCCTGGTAGCGGCAAATAATTTTAAACTATATATATAAAACCATCTGGTTTTTTCAACTCTGCATAAAATCACTTAAAACTGGAAATAAATAATGATTGATTTTAACTATCAATATCAACTGATGTGAAAAAAATAACTAACATGAACCTTACAGGCACCTTTGTATTTGTATTAAGCCAGTTTAACTGAAAATTTACCAATATGTAGACTACCTTTCCATTTACTTAACCAAACACTACACTGTTATGTGAACAATAGATTGTTTGCAGGCTGTCTTCCTCAGTACATAAATTGCAGTGTTTGCATTGTACAGTTACAGCAGCAGCAGAATTTGACTCCACTGTTGTCACGCTCCTCGTCCTTGGTTCAGTAACATTGAACCAAAGGTGATGATTCTGTGTGACTGGAGTTAATTTTACCAGTGATTTAAGTACTGTCTGGTATGGAACAGCTGACTCATAATAAGAGATCGAGGATGTCAACTTGTTTCAAAACATCAATGGTATATATATATATATATATATATATATATATATATATATATATATATGCATTACAGATTGGTGATTTGTATACCTGCACAAAAATGTAATGAATATCATAAAGAATTGGAATTAAATTAAAATTGTAGTTTACTGTAGTTTGTTTGCAGATATGACATAACTGTATATTTAATAATTCTCCTATTGGTTGGTATGGCATTATATTAAATAAATGCATTTGGATTGTTACCTTTGACCTAATTTTGCAGGCTACGCCAATGAGGTGGGGGAGGCCTTTCGAGCTCTGGTTCCTGTGGGTTTGGTGTGGGGCAGTTACGCTGTAGCCACGACCTATGTTACTGCAGATGCTGTAGACAAAGGGAAGAAAGCAGCTGTGGTAAGATGAAAATAGTTTCAGTAAGTCTACACTTTATTGTACATTGTTTTGTTATGTTGACCTTTGTCCACATGACCTTCTTATCTGTCTGTCCTACAAGGCTCATGGAGACAAACCAGGGAAGACAGCCCGGGTGGCGGTGGCAGTGGTTGACACATTTGTGTGGCAGGCCCTCGCTTCTGTGATCATCCCTGGCTTCACCATCAACCGCGTGTGTGCGATGTCACTCTACCTGTTGGGTAAAACCACCAAGTGGCCCCTGCCCGTCCGCAAGTGGACCACCACAGCTATTGGCCTTTCCACCATCCCCTTCATCATTACTCCTATAGACAGGTGGGCACAAGGTTTCTGTTTGGGTGTATGTGAACATTATGCAAAGTAAACTGTTATGTCAGATTAAATTTTTCATGAACCCTTATTAGACCCCTTTCATTTTAATATTTTTTTCATTACATTTTAAAAGTAAAATGTAATTAAGATCATCTTAAGAATGAGATTAGAAGAGAGACCAGAGCCAATTTGCAACCCTATACGATATTAACTAAAAATATAAAATCACAACATTTTACTCTTGAGTTATTAATGACAGGTTTTCGTGACTTTGCTGTGCCATAACAGGCACAGTGTCTTTGTTAGCATGGTAATTAACTTTCACTCCTGTTTGCGGGCACTGTTTTGAAAACCCGGTTCATCACATTTACTGTATGTATTATATTCTGTCACGATTGTCTTTTTGCTCCACTTAGTTATCATTGCTAAAGTGATTTCACCTTGATAGAAAATGGACACCTGGTGTGAAAGTTGACTGCTCTGCTTCACATCATAAAGCAAGAAACTGAGCGGAATCAAATTAAGCGCAGACCAGTTTCTGTGCTTAATAAACACAGTCATACACGTAGTACCTGTTAGCTTCCAAACTTATATGCTGATTAGTGGATGTTGCGTTTGTCTGAGGAAACTGTTTGTGATTTTCAAAAAAAACCAAGCATTACTCTTTGTAGTGATTTTCTTTGCTGTCTTCTGTAGAGGAAGAGCTTTATCCACTGTGACACCAAATGTCTGAGATTGACAAATGATAACAGCAAATAAAGGACAGTACTGCTACTGGTTAACATCAAGTTGAGTTGGGTTTGTTTCTCCAGTATAGGTGTGGGTATTGTGGTTTCAGAGGCTGGTGGTTTGGGGGTTTTCTCAGTTATGTGTTGTATGGACAGGCATTTGACACACACACACACACACACACACACACACACACACACACACACTATTGTGAAATTGCTGTAATTTGTGTGGTTAGTTAAGTTTTCACTGCAGTGATTTTTCAACATTTGCAGCATGAGCCAAATTTCTCCCAACATGTATTTGTCCATTTGGTGACAGTTTAATACCAAGGTTTATTGGAATATCATTGGATCTTAAAGAGTTAAATAAAATGGGAAACTGTAATTAAACAATCAAGGGTCAACAACAATAATTAAATATAAACATATGTTCTGTTTGAGAGTGACATTCCATCATGCTCTTCTTAGATTCTTACACATCAGACATTTTTCAAAAAATCTTCTGCCAACTGGTCAACTCCTGGTTAGTATAGATTTTAGTTGATAAACTGTCAAATAGCTTATAAACAAATAACTTATATGCACACAATACTTTTATGAAGTGAATGGTGTATTTTTGTCCAATATCGGCATGGTTTCTTTCTTCTCTTGTAGGTCAGTGGATTTCCTGCTAGACTCAAGCCTTCGGAAAGTCTACGGTGAGGGAGAGAAGCACGAATAGTACTTGGGATCCTGCAGGACTGGGTTGTCCCCTTGTCCAGTCTATATTGACTCGAACTACTGAAAACACTATTGGGAAACCTAAGATGATGAAGGACATCATGAGGCAAGATCCTCAAGATTGACATAAAAGTTAAGTTGGTTAAATTGACACGCTATTTCATGAAACATCTTTCAAAGGATGTTTCACCATAATCTCTCAGGGTAATGTGGGGTGTGACACCAAAAATGGAGTAAACAAGAATGTAGCAATCATAGACATATTTGAACACTTCTCTTGACACTTCAAACATCCAGCTCCTTTAGGTGTTCTGCTGCAGAGGAATAACAAAGAAAGAAAATCCATAGGGGCTATGGTTCAGAGGTGTCTTTTTGACTCCATGTCCAAATGTCAAGTGCAGAAGTGAATTTGCTGAGTTTATTAGCCATATTCAGATGTACTGTAATGACAGGCCAAAAAGCCAGTTTTCCATGATGTCCCTTCCTATTCACTACTTAGGGCATTTTCACACCTTAAAGTCTGAACCAAGGTCCTGTTTTTTAGGTTTATTTTTTTTAATTTAATTTCTTTTTTACATCGCATATGTAGGTCTGGCTAATTTTGCTTTCACTGCAATTTTAGAGGCAGACAGATGCATCTTGCTATCACCATTGATGTGTGTTGTGTCTCCCCTTATAGATGGGCATGTGTCTGACTTCTATTAATTTGACTCATTTGTCTTCATCTTTTGTTTACTCGTCACAGCAGCTCTGTATGATTTCCTGTAACACTGGTCTAAAAATGGTTTTAAAAAAGCTCTGCCATGGAGATTGCATGTGCAAAATCTTACATACTTAAATTACATGAATTAGAAAACAAATGACAAAAGTGCTGGTTAGCTCATGTTTTCAGTGAATTTGATGGTGTGTTATTACACATACATGTTGGTGTATGTACATTTATACTACAAATGTAGATACAAGTAACTAGGCCTACCTCCAGAATAAGGGTACTTTTAGACCAGTGAAATGGCGGAAGTCCGGTCAAGTGTTTTGACACTGCAATTGAAGTGAGCCTTAGTTCGATGTGGTCCAGACTGAAACCACCTACTTTGGTCAGAACAAAGGCTGGCTGTTGGGTGTGTAGACTTTTTATATCCACTGTACATACAGCACACTGTCAGGTATGTGGGTCTCTTAAACTAAAAAAAACTTGAAAGAACATCTAGTTTTACTTCATTAGCACCTTACACTGACAGATTATCACCAACCAGCATCAGTGTGTGAACTGTTCTTAAGTGTGCAATCAGATATATTCTACTATACGTAATTTGTTCATATATATAACTTTACAAAAACTATGACGTTTTAAACTCCCTGTGGTTTCCAGCATGTTTATGTGCAATGGTATTCATAAAACCAAGTGAAGATTAGTGTAGTTCCTATGCAGAAAACGGTTAAAGGGATTTAGGTATAAGTACATTCACATTAAAATGGCTGACGCCTTTTTTTGAAGAGCCAAGTAATATACTGTATCTTGTGTTGAACTATGCAATAGCCACAACTTATTGTATAAAATAGGGAATCATCTACTGTCTTTTACCTCAAACTAAGGTGCAGTGTGAAAGATTTAATGGAATTTAGGTAATCTAATTGCAGAAATGGCATGGAATACAGAATTATGATTTAATTGGTGTATAATAACACAAAAATGAGAATTGTCTTGTCTTCATTACCTTAGACCGAGCCATTTATAGCTATAGCACGAACAGGTTTCTGTTCATGGTTTGTTTGTACAGTAGCTCTGAACAGATTTTTGTGCTCTATGGTGGCAAATAAAGTACATTACTGCCACCTACTGTGTTTGAGTGTGGACCACAGGTAACACCCCATTCACTAAAAACCCTAGGCAGCAAATTAATATTGGTTCTAACAGCTATTTTGCAGAGTGTTCAATTGGTTGTAATCTGTAACTTCACTGGTAAATACCACTAAATCTCACACACTGGGCTTTAATGAGGAGATATATGTTTAAATTAGAAAGGATATCTGATTCCAAATGTAGCTCTACATGTGGAGGAGCTATATGGGAAAACTATAAGGGAATTGTTTATCATTGGCATTTTTTGCCAATATACACCAGTTTACCAGTTACATTTATTTACACTCATGCACTTGTTGTCACACCACATTTGCTGTGTTATAAAAGATTGAGAGAGTGATTTACATGTAAAGAAATGGAAAATGCTGAAAGTACTGCTGTTACGCTTTGCTGATGATTGTGTCGTATTTCACACACCATATGAGGTCACAAAGTTTTAGTAGTTCTCACTGGCTGAAATTTAACATGCTGCAATGTGTCAGGAGTACATTAAAAGTAGTCTATATTTACAGCACAGTGTCTGCCATTAAAAATGGCAGACATTTTGACTCTAGTATGTTAAATTTTAATGACTATAACATTGAAATGTGATTGAGTTCACAGATAGCTAACATTTATATAGCCACATCAAATTGTACTATTTGGTATTTTTTGCCATAGTGTTTCTATCAATGCACGAGAAAGGGAAACGTTTACTTTTTTAAAAGTTGCTGATGTTTTCATATGAATGTTGGAAGTGGGTTTCATGAGTCATATTTTCAGCCTTAACTGAAAAAAAAAACCCTCAAACTCTGTTTCATGCTGTGCCAGAGTCACAAAAGGGAGCTTTGTCAAATGTGAAAGCTGATGCACCAAGCATTACAACAACAGTTATCCTCCTGAAACACTGAAAAATAAATGTTGTTACTCTATGTGAAATAAATACAAATAAAAGATGATGAATGTGTGAGATTTTTCATTGTCATATAATATGGATAATAGCATAAAACCTATGGTTACCACTGCAGTCAAGTGGTTGTGCTGTCAGGACCACCAAGACTAGAGTGACTTGTGACCAAGGCCAGACCAAGGTTTTGAGAGAATGAGAGTATTTCACAGAAAGGGTATTTTGGCAACTAGTAGTGACTTAAACAAACTCCCCAGAAAATGCAGCAGAAATGAACTGATATCTCTTTAACTGTGGTCTTGATTAGACTTTTCAGACTTCTCTTTGTCTAAGACCAAGATAAGACTGAGTAGAATTGTAGTTGTAGGTGAGAACCAATGACCAAGACATTCAAAACCATTCTCAAGAACTACAACACCATCACTGGGTGGCCCAATAAAAACAGCTACGCCTCTCACTTTGTGTCCTGATCCTATGTTCAGAAGAGGAAGGGCTAGATTTTTGTACTTGATAGATTTATTCATTTTGGAATGTATTTCTTCGGCAGGGGTCGTTGATTCATTGCTTATCAACAGTGTTGGGTTTTCTTCAGTGACAGTTGATCTTGGCCTTTAAAAATCTGATATTCATTGATAGGCAGGACTGCTGTGGCAGCTTTGTTAAATAAAGACTGACTGCCATAATTACGTAGAAATACCCAGACATTATCCAATCAGTCTAGAGCAATGCCTTCCTCAAATCTTTCCACAGAGCAGTTTCAGGTGGCAGCATAACTTACTCTTTGTTCCAGGCACACTAACGTCTCCTGGGTAATCTACCATCACTCTCAGATAATGGGGTGTTCTTAACCAGTGAAATGGTATCACTCAATGCATATTAGAGGGTGCAATTTGTGAGGCCAGTTGTGGTCATTTGCCTCAATTGAGTCAGGAGACCATAGTTGTGTAGCTGTAGAAGAGGCCATATAGAAGGAAGAGAAGAGCCAAGCAGCTGATGATGCATGTGGTTGTGCCAGGTGTCAGTCTTATACGTTTTACACTCTTTACAGCAGGTAGCACAGCAAAGTTTTACCAAGCCTATGTAACTTATGATGGATACTATTCAAATTCCAAAATACGAGCCAACAGGTGGTCAACCATGACAATCTGCTGCAGGAAGATTCTGCTGAACACCTTGACAGTTCATCAGAAATGACTGGACTGACTATGGAAGACCTATTAAGTGTTCTCCTAGAGCCACATGTGACAAAAACAAAGCTGTTGTGGATTTCTGTCTTTATTTTTAATCTGCCCTCTCCTTTCTGTTCAGATCAAGAGGTATCGGCATGGAAGATAATGGTCCTGTTCGTCATCATATATCATATGACCTACTCCATTGTTGATAAGAATGATAAGCATTTCTGAACCATATATTCAGAAGGGTTTTAATTGGGTTTTAGAATGAGTTTAGAAATGTTCTCAACTTTTCTTTTAGCCTTAAATGCTGAAAATGCTTTTCGTCAAACCTAGATGTGTTTGGGAATAGATTTTTCGATGTCATTTTCTTGGGGTCTGCTTTCTAGGCAGCGTATCAGGTTATTCTGACATTAATATTTAACCAAACTTGCAACACACATCTTATTCTCTGAGTATTATTTAGTAGCTTATGCCTTCTTAACCCATCTCCATTTTGACAGTTTAATATTTTGTTGCCAAAATATGTGGCCAACAAATCCAATAAAACAGTGTCTTAATTATCCATCAGCCAAAGCATAGAGTTTCCTAGACTTTTTATGGCAGTTGTGGGGTTCATTTCAATCACACAAACAGATGTCTTATCATTTCAGAAATGCATCAGGATGTGACATTATTCTAGAAAGCTTCTGTAAATGTAAAGTTAGTGCTAAAAATAATAAACTTCCACAGATGTGATAAAATATAAGAATGATTGCTTATTTAGAACTATTTGTGATGTGAATATCACCTTTAGACTTAACAGGATGTGATATCTGCATTTAATGAGCTCCAGGCACTGCTTTTTTAACACATTCAAACTGCTGCTTACATAGTTGGTAAAGTGTTTAGACAAATCCTCTCTTCAGTTCTTAGAGATAGCCACTAGAGGTCCTCTATGCTCCACCTGGTCCCTCACACAGGGCTTAAGCAGTGTCCACTGCACAGAGCCCTATCACTCTTGTTGGAATACTTAATTTTACTCTAGTGTCATTTAAAATCATTTTGGCCTGTGTTGGAATGTCTTTTGCAGCGTGTCTTTCATGAATCCAACTCAAGTCATTTACCTGAATATTTTTTTTATCAAGATTTTGAATAAAAATGTGCCATAACTTTACATGAACACATTTAGAGAAAAATAAAGAAGTTACTGGACCAGTTACCAGTCAGCATTACTGTTAATTATTCTGTGTGATGGATGTGATGATGATGAGAGTTTGTATAGCAGCTGATCACAGTAGGTATCACTATCACCATAAATGGAAAATCATCATTTCTTTTAATTAAAGACAGATTTTGGTTCTGAACCAATCTTCAAGAAACCAGATGAATAGTTATGTTTTGTTTAAACTTTTATATGGTCAGAAAGTGGTAAAAAATTCCTACCCTCACTATTAAAATGAATAAATAAATGAATAAATAAAGTGAACATAACACCTGTACATTCAACACATTTTTATTGATGTTGGACTGATTTTGTGAGTGTGTTTTTACTTGACAAATTCTATGTATGTATGTATTTATTTACTTACTTAAATACAGTATTTTTTTTTTATTTGACAGATTATATACACGCACACTTTTTTTTCTTAACTGAATTTATGTTTGCTTTATATATTTATAATTGAGGGCACTTGACAGAGCATAAAAACAAACTTTCATTGCACTGTGGCCTCTGTGGGTGGCGGTGCCATAGTTGTGGTTATTTTTTATTGTATTGTATTGTATTGTATTGTATTGTATTGTATTGTATTGTATTGTATTCTATTCTATTCTATTCTATTCTATTCTATTCTACAAGTTACAGTACAATTAACGTAAGTTATTGCCACTGTTAACTAACTGCAGCAGGGCTTTAAATTATATGCAACAGCCGGTGAATGACTAACACTGCATTCTTTAGTTTTTCCTTATATTTTCTTTTCTCTAATTTACACCTTATCTTAAAAATCATTTGTCAGATGAAAAAATGTCTATAAATGTTTGATTAGTGATCAATAACATGCATCAGTAAAATTAAGTAAAAGCACAAAACATTGAAACACTTTGTGTGTTTTTTTAAATTAAAATTCTACTTAAATGATCATAATGAATTTTAACCAAATTAACAAAACAAAAAATCTGTAACAGAAAAATTCTAAGCACACCAAATTGGATTAAAGGTTTGCAGTAGTATTTCACATGAGGATATACTGAATTGTTGATAAAGGAGATGATGAATATAGGAGGCACTTTATCAGAAACCTGAAGTCACTCAAGTGTTTGACCCTTGAACTGCAGAACCTCTGGACTGAATCACATTACCACTCTCCAGCCAAAGCCTTTGACAAACTTTTTATTTCTTCATCTCATCATGTATGGGGGTATGCTGCCATTTTTCATCTACTGACATTTCTGTTTGTGTCTTGTATGAATTCGGTGAAGATTACAATCTCCTTACTGATCCACACAACTTTCCAAGGCACATGTTGATCAGCAAAAAATGACAGTTCTCTGTAAATAATTTCTGGAGTTTTTGTTGTTATAATGCTACAAACAAATGATAATAAAAAAAATTTCAATCTAGGTTTTACAGTTAACCATGCCAAACTGTTGTGCATTGTGGTTATATTAGTTCTGTATGGGCAGCCCTAAACAATTTGTGCTGCTTTGTTCTGTGCGACTTACAATTTGTGTGAATTATTTTCATTAGTATTTGACCAAACAACTGAGGCATAATCCATATGAGATAATATTCATGTATGAACTAATCGCTTGGTCAGCCATTGGGGAATACATTTCTTACAGTGTCTAATTATTCCCATACTCCACCCATTTTTCGCAAGATATTATTCATTTGGCCATTCCAAGACAATGTGCCATCCACAGTATCACCCAGTAAATTAGGTTCTTCTACTTGTTGAAACATGTTTTTGCCTACAGTTAAGTGCAATGTTGGTGACATATAAAGAAAATATCTTCTTAACCCAACAACGATACATTTTGTTTTGCTTGTATTCAGTGGTGTAGTCTAGTTTATTCTAGTGGGTATACTCTGATTTTTCCCCTCCCAGCCTCATACACCCCCGTCCTGGAGCAACATCTGTACCATAGCACCCCTCCCAGAGCAGCGGCTGCTCCAAAACGGCCCCACACAAGAACCGCCACACTCATTAATGCATAAAGTATACATCCACACATAAGTGAGATCATGAAAGACTGGTTATGTATTATCTAAATGTAAATGTAATGTAAGGAAGATAAGATGTGTAACTGTCATTAGCAGCTGGACTTCAATTAACTATTCAACAGCCTGTGACAAGACAAGACAAAGAAGTTTAAAATCAAGAAAAGTGAATGAATAAATAATATAACCTGGAGGTAAACAAAACCTGGAGCTAAACAAAAACATCCGTAATTAACTTTAGGTATAACACACATTGTCTTTTTTGTATCTATGTTAGCATTAAGACCTGCTGAACAGGGTCAAAACCTATTAGTGAACTGTTTACAATCTTCAGCCATGGCTAAGAAAATGCATGAAAAATAAACAAAAGGAGGCAAAAACTCCACTCTTTCAAGGGCTCAAATTATGTTATTATATTATCAAACATATCAGTCATACAAAGGTGTACATGGTGTCTTAATTAATGGGCAATTAAGATGCTAATGGGGCCAGATCAAGCGAAAGTGAACATCAGTGTCATAAACTGAAGTTTCACCTATCATTTCTCAAATAGGCTCATTTTTAACTTAAGAACTCTATTTTATTTAACTGTTTACAAAATTTCATTATCACTTGTAGAAAAAAAGGAAGATATAATCAATACAAAATTAACCTAAAAAGTACTAAAATACGTAAATGCACAATTAACTTTAATAATATTTGTTCTTGCTTGTATCAGTGATATTTTAAGTCTGTGAATCTGAAGGAACTAACAGTTCAACAGTACAATAATAGAGAAAGGTTTGGTCCAATCCAATTATTAGTCAAATATGCTCTGCTATTAGATATCACTACAGTTGGAATATGTATGTAAATAAAAGTTTATTAGCATATTTGTAGTGCTTCAGTTAAAGCAAAGTCTTTTACTCTGACTACTGAACAAAGGTACAAATTGCTGTCTCTGTGTCACAATATATTAGCGTTCATAAAAACTTATCATTTCAATATTTTTATCCAATATTGATTACAATTGTACTTGAACATCATAGCTAAAGCCCTGTGATTCATTTAGGATCCATTTCTTATGAGACCAGCATGTTTTGTACATGTGTTTGTGAAAGGTGAAAAAAAAAAAAATATTAATTTTGAGTCCCCGTGTCACGCTCAGTAATTTTAAGTATTTTTACCCAAAATGTTCTTTCTGTAAATTGCAACATGTCATGTGAAAGTACATACTCAGACCTATTCATACATGTATTAAACATGGAGATAAGTTATTTAGTTTTCAACACAGAGACTATTGAACAGGAAATGTGTCCCTGTGGCACCGCTGGATCTAGTCCAATGAATTAATTTATTTTTTTTTAACAATTTTATGAATGAACTATATTAACATTTTAATATAGCATTAACTTTGTACATTTACATGGTTTCTACCAGCTTTATCTGTTGTCTAATATTCACCTAACTTTCGTTTCTCCACTCTAACCAAGGATGTCTGTTTTTGAATTCTCTTACCTGACTCTCACTGCAGAAGGATGGATGGTCAGGTCCAGTTCTCATCTACAACGCATGCACAAACACACAGAGCAGCAGCCGCACCTCATTAATTTCAACCAAACCACCAGTTAGCTAGTGTTCGATAAAATTCAATGTGCCAATTACTTGCTATTACAATAGCGGTTACTATTTTTATAATAACATACACGAGTAACACTTACCAGGTAGGACGGTGTCATCATCAGACTGTCCTTCTGTACCATCAGCTAAAGCTGCTGTGGCCTCTGCAGTCATCAGACTCTCTTACAGTAATACTAGCATTAGCATTAGCCACAGCTGTACTGTCCCCCGAAGCGACAGTAGTAATGGTAAACTTACTGAAACACTGAAACAGTGTCATTTGGCTTTGTTTTCTTCTCATTTTTTCCAACACTATCCTTCACTGACTAGTGTTAGTCCAGTCATTCCCGCTGTACAGTTTGACTACTTCCTTAGTTGTAAACGTCAGGTAATGTCACGCTTGATGGAAGTCCCATATGGTCCAAAAGTGTCCGCTTTGTACCACAGAGAAGTGGAATTTATGAACGGTAAAGTGAAAGTTATGTCACAAAACCATGCTGATACGTATCTTTGCGTATTTTCAGTGGTTATACGGAAATTTGGGACCTTTTGTAGTGGGTATACGGCGTATACCTGCGTATCACGTAGACTACACCACTGCCTATATTAATGACTAATTTATTATCTATAATCCATTGTGCAACTAAGTCCAACTCTTTATTTATGATGGAATTAAGTTGACCTACATTTTTTGCCAATAAATATAATGTTGTGTCATCTGCATATATTGCAATGGCTGCATGTTTAATTAAAAGTGGAAAATCATTTGTGAAAACTGAAAATAAAAGGGGTCCTAAACAACTGCCCTGGGGCACCCCACAACTCATCTTTTTAACCTCTGAGTAGCTACCATTAAAGGAGACTGTGTACTCATTACTGAGATAGCTTGCAATCCATTTAACAGCATTTTACTGATACAACTTTTCAAAATGCAAAATACAGAGGATAATATTGTTTTAAAGAATTGGTGATAAATCAGTTAAGACAGGTAGAAACAGAGAAAAAATCATTTCAGAAGGGCCACAGAAGTAGCACTGGGTCTTTATGGGTTAAAAATTATGATGTAATATAAAAATTGTATTACCATATGATTTATGCCAGGATAATTGTCATTATTCATTTATCAGCCCATCCTTGGTATAATTGTGTGCTTTTATGAAAAGCTCAATCTTCTGTTGGTCTTTCACTGTCTTGTTGAACATATTGTTCTGCAGAGTTACATCAGCTGCACATTGCATAAACTACCTTTTACAACATCCTTATTGGCCTGAAGGTCCTCTGAATCTACTGTGTCTGATTTCAGATCAAACTTTAAACCCTGCAGTCACTGAGCAGCTTTTTCATTAAAAGCATCTTGTATGAGACATTTAAAGCACTTGTATTCTTCTGTATCCACCAATAACCCCCCTTGCTAGTGCTCCACACACTTCGCGGACTGCATTTTATGTTCTCGTTAGTGGCCTTCGGCAAACATTTTTCCTCTTGTAAGAGTTCATTTTGATCAGAATTATGGCACAATTGGCAGGGAGGCCTGTTGGCAAAAACCAGCACACTGCTAAGAGTAAAGAGTAATGTTTTAATTCAATGTCAAGCAAGCAGGCTCGGATCAAATCCACAAACATTTATAAGTCCCCCTTGAGCAATATCAGGTGGCATTAGGGGGACCCAAGGAGACAAAAAGCTGATGAATTGAATTAATCTCCCCTCCCGTGATGGATGGGCCTGTTCACAGGGGGTTGGAAAATGGGAGCATTGTTCATCTGTCACTCTGATTGCCATGTCCCTCTATGATTTGTGTCTGGGTTGTGAAGGCCACAAGTGGCCAAAAGACCTCCCTCTTTCCCTCTCAGTCAACTCACTGCCTTTTTTTCACTCTTTTTTCAGGAGTTCCCAGCCTTTTAATTGCTTCCACCCCCACGACTCACACTGATATTCATACAGACATATGCAAGAAAAAAAAAAGTAAACATAAATATCTGTCACTCAGGTCTCATATACAGTCTAAGGGGCTGCTCTGTAGCCCTCAATATTTGCACTTCAGATACAGTTCAAACATGAAAAAAAAACAAAAAAAAAAAAAACAACTGCTGTGGGCTTTCAGAAATCTGTCAGAACAAACTGAGAAATTAATCCTGCTGCTGCATACACATAAAACTCACTTCCAAAGTGAACATATTACACATTCACAGTGGAAGAAGTCATAATTTCCAACAGATATGTGTGATTCCTTTAGGCAGAACAATGAAAAGAGGAATTAAAGATGATTATAATATTTGCCATATTGCAATAAAACTAATGTAATGACATATTGCTTCTGTAAGGTAAGACAAAACTGAATGATGTTTTTACATAATGGAACATGATGAGTCCAACTAAAAACACACTAGAGATGGAGGAGTAGTTTTATTAAGAAGTAGACATTCATTGACTGAATACATCTTAAGTTTTACGGAAAGATTGTGTTGAAATGATCTCATCTGTGCTATTTGATATTTTATACTAATTTATTCTATTCAAATGTGTCTTGAGCAGAACATGCACTGGCTTTAACAATAATGTGTATTTGGATCCTCTTTTCTTGCTTTAATCGTACTTGACAACATTGTGTAGCTTATCTTTTACATAGTCTTCTCAGCTGCCTGAAACTCTTGATCTGAGAAAATATGTTTGATATTTGGTGGATCCCATTGACAGAATAGGTAAAAGAGCTTTTCAATATACTTGCCCTTCTTCATGTAATGATTTACAGAAATACCTGAAACTGTCTTTGGTCCATTGACATTTATCCCTCCATGGGTTTTACTAGTGAATTAATGTTGTAGAAGATGACGGTGTTTCCACATTCACTATGGAGCCTCTGAACATTGAAATGGGTCATATCTGATGACCATGAAAAGATGCCAAACTGTATTTTACACCAAATATTGACATGTATTGATAGGATTGGTGGATCGACAGGTATTAAACATTTTAGATCTGTAGATGATTTTGGCTGATGGTGGATGTTTGGGCCTTTATGGATTAATCTTGAACTTCTAATTGTGTATGACCAGATACTATATTTATTTATTTGTGATATATGGAAGTTTTTGTTCTGCTTTTATTCATTGCTGTAACAACGTCTATGCTGCTCTCATGGCCTGGTCTCTCTTAGAAAAAAGATTTTAAATCTCAATGAGGATTTCACCTGGTTAAATAAAGGATATATACTGTGGTGGAAAAAAGTTTTTGGACACACCATGCATTTGTGATATATAGCATTAAGAATCCCATGTTCCCCACGTGTACACATGTTCTGTTCCACTGAGGCCAAAAATAGATGTTTCAGCAGATAATGAAACACATCCAGTGCATAATGTTGAAACTGTCAAGAATTTAGTATGTTATTTTTTCTTAGTAAAAATAAACAAAACATTTTTGTTCTTTTTTGTTTGTATTTGTCTGATGTAGCCACATATTTTGAAACACAAACAATAATTTTCTGCAAATATTTCGTGATGATATTTTATATTGACAGTCTGCAACCTTTTAAGGGTGTCTGAAACCTTTTCCCCCACTACTGTATGTATAAAACAAGCTTCTACCACATAATTTAACTACAGTGTGATGTTTGGTGGCATGACTCAGACTTGATCTCCCCAGTTTTTCATGAACTTTATTTTTTTTAAATTTTATGTAAGTGTAGGTTACAAATTTCTGTACTTATCTGAGTTTTCATGCTATGTAGGATTTACAAGTCACCAGGGGCTATGATGGAATCTATCTATCTATCTATCTATCTATCTATCTATCTATCTATCTATCTATCTATCTATCTATCTATCTATCTATCTATCTATCTATCTATCTATCTATCTATCTATCTATCTATCTATCTATCTATCTTTATATAGCACTTTTTCATACAATGAAATGTAGCACAAAGTGCTTTACATATAAAATCAGTACACCCCACCACCACCACACACACATACACGCACATATACATACACGTACACACACACAAACACATGCACATACACCCCGCCACCCATGTACCTAATGCTAATACCCATAAATAATTAAAAAAAAAAAAAAATAGATAAAGGAAAGAAAGAAAAGCAACAGGCTGAGCATGGGGGACCATGAAACAACAGAGAGGAGGCGCTATCACAGGGAGCCACCCACACCATGGGGCAGCCACCGCCCCCAGCAACCCCGCGCTGCCATCATAAAGCTGCATGCTGACCGGTGAGGAGGGCCGAAGTGCCACCGCATCACGGCAGCAGGGCCCCATACCCCACTGTGGAGCAGACCCCTGAGCAAGCGTCAGAGCCACTGGAGCCCACAGCTGCCCCCACTGATGAAACACTGGAGAATATAAATATAAACATTAAAAAGATAAAAAGAAGCATTGGTTAAAAGAGTATAAATGTAATATAAAACATATATGTAAATATAATATAAATATAAAGCAATGAAAAGATAAAACAGAAGCAGTGGTTAAAGGTCAAATTAAAAGTCAACTTAAAAACTAAGGGCGACAGGAGTTAAAAATATAAGCTAAAATAAAGGGGCATTATTTAAAAGCCAGATTAAAAAGGTGGGTCTTGAGCCTGGTTTTAAAACTTTCTACATTCTCTGCAGCCCTGAGGTTCCCTGGCAGGCTGTTCCATAGGCGAGGAGCATAATGCTGAAAAGCTGCCTCACCGTGAGTTTTTGTGTTAGCTTTTGGAACTGTTAAAAGGCCAGTGCCAGAGGACCTCAGGGTCTGCGAGGGTTCACATGGTAAAGGCAGAACTGAAAGATAAGAAGGACCAAGACCATTAAGACATTTAAAAACCATTAAAAGGACCTTAAAATCAATCCTGAAACACACAGGGAGCCAATGCAGTGACTTTAAAACCGGTATAATGTGAGCCCACCTTCTGGTCTTCGTCAGCACTCGAGCGGCTGAGATCTGGAGAAGCTGAAGTTGTGAAATTCTATCTTTGGGAAGACCAAAAAGCAGGGCATTGCAGTAGTCAATTCTGCTGGAGATAAAAGCATGCATTAGTATCTCTGTGTTTGCTCGAGAGAGAACTGGACAGAC
Source organism: Sphaeramia orbicularis (assembly GCF_902148855.1). Classification (NCBI taxonomy): domain Eukaryota; kingdom Metazoa; phylum Chordata; class Actinopteri; order Kurtiformes; family Apogonidae; genus Sphaeramia; species Sphaeramia orbicularis. Next base: position 67,630,624 of record NC_043968.1, on the reverse strand, counting down.
TCTGGCTATATTCTTAAGATGATAAAAACCTGTTTTTACGGTGGATCTAATATGTGGGATAAAAGTGAGCTCAGAGTCAAAGATAACGCCCAGGGTTTTTACTTGTTTCAATGGGTTAAAAGAATACGTTTGGAGCTTTGGCTAGTATTTCTCTCTCGTAGCCTCAGGACTGATAACTAAAACTTCAGTTTTGCCCTGGTTGAGCTGCAGGAAGTTTTCTGCCATCCAGGTTTTAATATTTAAAATACAGTTAAAAAGGGCATCAATTGGCCAAGTGTCTTCAGGAGACATGGCAATGTACAGCTGTGTATCATCAGCATAGCTGTGAAAGTTGATGCCATGTCTCCTGATTATGTCCCCAAGTGGAAGCTTATATAAGTTAAAAAGTATGGGGCCTAAGATTGAGCCTTGGGGCACACCACATCTAGTTCCATGGATCCCTGAAGAGCAAGTATCCATACTTACCAGAAATGTCCTATCTGTAACATAGAATTGAAACCAATTAAAAACAGTACCAGAGAGGCTGACCAGATGTCTCAGTCTATTTAACAGAATTGGGTGATCTACTGTATCAAAAGCAGCGCTCAGATCCAGTAGCACCAGGACTGAGATCTTCTATGAGTCTAAGTTGCACCTGAGATCACTGACGATCTTTAAAAGAGCTGTCTCTGTACTGTGATTAATCCTAAAAACCAGACTGATATTTCTCTAAAATGGCATTTTTATTTAAAAAGTAGTTCAGTTGATTAAAAACAACTTTCTCTAAAATTTTGCTTAAAAAAGGTAAGTTGGATATGGGTCTGTAGTTATTAAAATTGTCAGGTCCAAATTGCTCTTCTTCAGAAGGGGCCTCACCACTGCCGTTTTAAAGGCAGTGGGATAGGTGCCCATCTGAAGAGAGCAATTCACAATGTTTAAAAGCTCGCCCTCAAAGGATCCATAAAATAACTTAAAATGTGATGTGGGAATTGGGTCTAAAAGGCAGTTGGTTGGGTTTACTTGGGAGAAAACTCTTCCAAGTGTCTGAGCATCAATCAGGCAAAACTGTCCAGTGTTTCATCGGGTAAAGGTAGACCCTCAGTCTTATTAAAAATGGTTTCTTGAACAGGTAACGTACTGGATCTAATAAAATCAGTTTTGCTTCTGAAGTGGTCTGCAAAACTTTCACACAAGGAGCCAGTTGTGGCAGAGTGTCTGTTGATATCTGGATTGATTAAATGATCAATTATGGAGAAAAGGAGTTTGGGATTATTTTTGTTTGAGGAAATTATATTGCCGAAGTATGTGTTTCTGTCTTGTCTGACTGCCTTGTTGTAAATTTGAAGTTGTTCAAAGAATAATTGACAGTTTATTACCTCCGCCAAGGAGGTTATGTTTTTGCCAGGGTTTGTTTGTTTGTTTGTTTGTCTGTTTGTTTGTTTGTTTGTCTGTCCGTTAGTGTGCAACATAACTCAAAAAGTTATGGACAGATTTGGATGAAATTTTCAGGGTTTGTTGGAAATGGGATGAGGAAGAAATGATTAAATTTTGGTGGTGATCGGGGGTGGGGGAGCCCACGGGGGGGCCACTGATCGTTAGTGTGCAACATAACTCAAAAAGTTATGGACAGATTTGGATGAAATTTTCAGGGTTTGTTGGAAATGGGATAAGGAAGAAATGATTAAATTTTGGTGGTGATCGGGGGTGGGGGGGCCCACGGGGGGGGCCACTGATCGTTAGTGTGCAACATAACTCAAAAAGTTATGGACAGATTTGGATGAAATTTTCAGGGTTTGTTGGAAATGGGATGAGGAAGAAATGATTAAATTTTGGTGGTGATCGGAGGGGGGGGGGGGGGGGGGGGGGGGGGGGCACTGATCAGCCTTGGCGGAGGTCTGCGCTCTCCGAGTGCTTCTAGTTGTTATTTTGTTCTTCCTCCATTTTCTTTCAGCCATCTTGCATTTTCTTTTCAACATTCTTGTTTCCTCATTTCTCCATGGGGGTGTAGGCTTTGTTTTCACCTTTTTTGTAATTAGTGGAGCTACAGAATTGAGGCTTTACTTTAGTTTGCTATTAAAATTTTCAACAATAAAATCACCGGATGTAGAGAAAGGAACTGGAGGGTATTTCTGTAAAATTTTAATAAAATTTGCAGCCACTTCAGGGGTCTGACAGCGCCTCCTCACGGTTCTCACCGAGGTCTCCCTTTTGTTAAAACTGGTGATGTTAAAAAACACACAGTAGTGGTCAGATACAGCCAAATCAACAACAGAGGACACACTCGTGGACAGGCCATGGCTAATGACCAGGTCCAGAGTGTGTCCCCTGTTGTGAGTCAGCTGCATGACATGCTGTATAAAATCCATGGAGTTAAGCAAGTTCATAAAATCTTTAGACAACTTATCGGACTCATTATCAGTGTGCAAATTAAAATCACCAGAAATTAAAAACATATAATAAGAGGTGTGGATTATTGATAAAAATTCTGAAAAGTCATCAATAAACGCTGCGCACTGTTTTGGTGGTCTGTACAGTGACACAGATAATTAAAGGGTTATTAAAAACAAAGGCATGGTGCTAAAAGGTAGGGTACTGATCAAATAAAATTTGCATGGTCAAAAGTGTATCAGAGGCGATTGAGGCTGTGCCACCACCTTTCTTGCCCTTTCTAATAGAAAATACAAAGTTTAAATTTGGTGGGGAGGCCTCAGTGAGAACTGCTGGTGTGTCCATGCTCAGCCATGTCTCTGTTAAGAATAAACAATCAATCCGATGGTCTAAAATCAAGTCATTAACAATAAAAGCCTTATTTGACAGAGAGCAGACATTTAAAAGAGCCATGCTGAAGTTTGCAGGTGAGTTATTGGTTAGAGGTGTGGTTGCTTTGGAGTTATTGTCTGTGAGAGTGATGAGGTTGTCTGGGTCCATTGAGCAGGGTACTTTTGGTGGGCGTCTGAATGGTCTGGATGTGACTGACAGGGTGTGGTATTGCAGGGAGTATGCTGTGTGACCACGGGTGGGAGCTGTGAGCTGCTTTACTGGGCGTGGGGGAGAACACAGGTGTAGGGGTGCGTGGTGTAAATAGTCATGTGGGGCAGAGTGTAATGCATACTGAATGTTACCAGCTAGTATTGAGGACTTGCAGCTGATGTCACTGGTCATGTGATTGTTGTTTACACCGCCATATTGGTAGGCACGCTATCTGGATCCAGAAAGTCAGAACTGTTGCTTTATATCGTGTTTTTCTTTGGACTCGTGTTTGCATGTTTTGTTATTTGCGAGTATGTCTGCTTGTGATAAAGGCACCATAGATGAGTTTCAGTGTTTACTAACAACAGTGATGCGTGCGCAACTCGGAGGCAAAAACATGAGTAACAGCTACCAGCCGGCTCACATCAGCCGCATACACCTCCAGGCTCTCCCCCAGAACTCGTGAACGAGCCGATATGTTAGCTCTAAAACTTACTAACTGTCTCTGCCCAAAAGCCGATCCCATCTTCTCTTTCACGGCTGCATAATTTGACTTGACTGCATCGGGAAAGCTGGCCCATAGTAGAAAAGCAGACTTGCGCAGACGAGTGGGGAGTATTGTCACCAGCTCCCCACTGAATTCACCGGTGTCGCCCGCCGTAGCTCTGACTGCCACTTCCAGCTGCTTCACCCAGCTGAGGAAACTCTGGCTGCCATCGCTGGCAAAGGGAGGAGGTAGATCCACAATCACTCTCTCTATAGGGTGATAGGCCAGGGGAAGCCCTCCTGGTAGGTTTAAAGGGGTCTTCATCACTGTACCACATGATGACAGTTCTTTTTTTTCCACGCCACTAAGTACAGCAGACACACAGGGTAACTATACTGAGAAGCTACGCTAACCGCGGTAATAACTATAAACAGCGGTCGGCAGAACAGAACCACTGCTGCCACCAATGGAACTGAGCGGTCTTTATGTCTAACTTATACTTGGTGAAAGCTAAGTAATAAATGGCACACAGGAGTTTAGCAGGTCCATCGTTTAACATGCTACAAACTTGGTGTGACATTCTCCTCCAAGACTTAATGTATGCATACATCACATGAAACTCATCTACTGCAACCAACCGCAACACATGTGGTTACCATGATCACACTGCTTAAAGCTTTACGTTATTGTAGATCTACATAGGAGAAAGATAAATATCACCAACAATGGGCAACTGTACGATCCAAGGAAAGCTTGCCTACCAATATGGCGTCGTAAACAGAAAACTACGTGATCATGTGACGTGTGTGCAAAACCTGAATAGAGCTGCCCAGTTTGTTAGGGTGGACGCCATCGGCCCTGTAAAAGGAGGGACGGTTCCAGAAGAGGTTAAAATTGTCAATAAAACCAAAGTCGTATGTGCGGCAGGTCAGCTGGGGCCAGGCGTTAAGGCTGAGGAGTCTACTGAAATGCTCCGTGCTGCAAGACAGCATTGGTAGAGGACCACTGATGAATACCAACCAGCCACAGCTCTCAAGGAAACTTAAAAGGGCCTTAAAATCATTTTTTGTCAGCTCAGACTGCCGACGAGTCATGTCATTGCAGCCAACGTGAACTATAATGCGTTTTATGGAGGATGGAAGTGACGGCAACAGGTCCGGTAGTTTGGCCAGTATGTCTGCGGCTGTGGCTCCAGGAAAACAGCGTGTGATGGAGTTGGCGAAGCGAATTTGTCTGATGTTACTGTCACCCACTATCAGAGTGGAGGGGTCAAACAGAGGACGAGGAGAAGTGGAATAGTGGTACTCATGGTTTGTGGGTAAGCCAGCCCGAGAATGTGGTCCGGCAGGTGAGTGAGGCAGGCTCACGGTGTCAGGACAGGGAGGGTTCCGGTCTTGTCCACCGGAGCGATGGAGCATGGCCTCCTTCAGGGTCCTGTGCCGGGTGGAGGAGGTTGTGGTCCGTTGGGAAGGACATTGGGTTGGCCTGTCAGTGGGACCCTCAGCCAATCGGGCACCACAGGCGGTATCCGCCACCGGCAGTGTGGACGTCTTGGCGTAAGCTGGCGGCGGAGAAGTGTCCCGGGCCTTGGACAGATGAGGAGTGGGAGCATCAGCTGGGTGAGCCGGGTTGTCATTGTCCAGTACAGCAAAGCTTAGCTGCGGGGGAACAGCAGCCTCATCAGTGCTACAGTTGCAGCCGGGGACCACCACCTCGGCCCAGGATGATCCACGGTTAGAGGTTGAACAGGAGGGCTGCTGGGAAGTTAGAGGATCCCATGGGACTGTATCCTGGAGGCTTGCACTCAATGTTTTTGCCAACATTTTAGAGTGCTCTGCAACCACGAAGTTGGACAGCTGAGGAAGAGGAGCTGAGAAACTGGACAGGAGTGACTCCTTCCTTCATAATTCCTCCGACAGACGATGGATATTCTCCTTCAGGTCTGCTATTTTCTTATTTGCTCTTTTTAGAAGCTCACTGTCATTGTGGGGTGTAGTGGGTATTGTAGTTTCGGTAGTGGGGAGACCAGGCTCTCCAGATGTGAATTTGGCACCAATGTATACCTGGTTTATTAGTCGGCGATCGTAAGGTACAGATGCCTGATTTCTAAAAACACTTAATTATAAAAGCCCAGGGATATACAGTTCAAGGTGAGATGATAAAAAAGTAGGAGATAACCTGAAAGAATTGTGGGCATTTCCTAGGAGTGTCCAGTTAAAGTTAAGAGTAAAAAGAGACCTAAGTAAGGACTCAAACTATCCACAAGCATCTAAGCCCTTAAGAGTTCCTATAGTTAAAACTGTTACATATAGAAAGGACGACTTTTAAGAGGGGTATATGTTTCCTCAAGTGTAAAAATGTCAAATGGAATTTTAAAAATGCGTTTTGAGCACTTGACATAATGTGTCACTATCATCAATGTGGTGCGAAGTCAAAGGTCTCTAAGACACACTCACACATATGAACAAACATCTCACCCATGGTGATCAGCTAGAAACGCAAACATCCCTCCCACTGTGCCTTGAATGACCTAACTAACTTGGGTAATTATGAACGGTGGTCTGTGATGATCCTGCTTGAAAGATGTCATCATTTATACATAGATGTTTGTCAAGATAATTTTATGAGTTCCGAAAATCATGGTCCAAGGCAAAGATAGTGAAGAAACATCGAGTTTTGTGTTCAACAGTTCAGTGGACTGCATCTATCGTCACATGATACACATCATCAATAGCACTGGATAGTAATCTTAACCCTAACCCTTTGGAGCATTTTACCTTTGATAGTGTGCTGAAAAAGTACTAAAATAGGAGGAAATCACTACAGTCTGGACATGTTGATGCTGTAGACATCTATAGTAACTCTATATTATGTCCAGTATCATGTATAAATTCCCAATAGCAGGTTAAAATATTTAACAATATATAGCCTATTATGTTTTATATTATTTGATGGTTAGTACTAGTGATGCGTGGATTGGGTTGGGGACCATCAAAAAAAAGTCACTTTATTTGCTGGGCAGGTTGGGGCAAGTTGAATAATTCCACAAAAGCGGGATCTGTGGGTCGAAAAAAAAAAAAAAAAAAACGACCCGCACATCACTACCGTAAACTACCTAGCCCTACCCACAGAGGGCTGGGCTTTTAGGTAGGGTAGTTTGAAAAGTTGCTAAATCTAGCAACAAAACTACTAAGTTGACAACAATGGGTCCAGGACTATAGAGTTTGCAATGGTAACGATAAGTGAAAGTTTTAAAAATGTTTTGGGTGGGTATTTTGACCTTCAGTAATGTGACACGCATGACAGCTACAGTCAGGTACATCTTCATTTCCTTCACCTGTAAGTCCCTGACATCAGACCTGGGGAAAAATGTCAGTATATTTGAGTAAAAATCTGATTTAATTTGCTCTGTATCAAGGTTTTTATCGTTAACAAAAATGAACGAAATCTAAACTTTAATTGAAAAAAACATTTTCATTCACTGAAATAAATAAAAACTGTAATTAACAGAAAAAAACAATAACTAACTGAAACTGCATTGTGTGCTTACAAAACTAACTAAAACATATAAAAAATGATGTGCAAAATTCCCTTGGTTTTCATCTTTGTCAATGTCAGACTGATATCAAATTGATTTATTTCGCTCACGCAATTTTAGCTGTTGACACCATACGGCACTTCACAGTCCATCATGTCTGGTCACTTGTGGTTTACAGTCGTCTTCTGATCCCCACTCTACCTGGAACATGCAGACTGAAGCTGGGACAAAACAGCAGGGTCCTGTATGGGATTTCTTTTAGTGATGCGTGGGTCAGGGTTTTCTTTTTTTTTTTTCAACCCGGGTTCGGCTTCTGTGGAATTATTTGACCCGCCCTGCAAATAGTGACATTTTTTGACCCGACCCACAGATAACCCCTCGGGGTTAACCTGCTGATCCGTGCATCACTAGTACTAACCTATTATGTAGTGTGAATGATAGGAGTCAAATGCACCGAGACGGACTTATTAACAGAAAGATAAAAAGGGTACCAAACAGACAAACCTGCGCAGTAGTCAGAGTCCAGTGGGAAAGGATGGTAGAAGTCTGGGTTATTATAGGTGATGAGGTACAATGATCCAGCTCCAGAAAAGAACCCTCTATACATCCTAATGAAAAAGGCTGTAAGGGCAGCAGGTGGATATGATGGGAGCAGGGCCGGCTGGTGGTATAGGCCACATAGGGGGTTGCCTAGGGTGCCAGCCACTGGAGAGGGCACCACTGGTAGGCCAAGAATAAATAAATAAATAAATAATGGTAATAATAATTATAGTAAATAAAGACATACTAGTACTGGTAACATGAAAATTCCTCATTAACTGGCTTGAAAATAAAGAAATGAAAAAAACAAAACAACCACCCCCCTGTAGTTTCTCAGATGAACTCTCCCAGACCTGGTGCTCACTGCGCGTGTGTGAGTGAGAGAGAGAGAACGGAGCTGAATGACGATTGGACAGGTGTAGAGCTAAGCATCCAAGTAAAGGTTGGAGAATTTATCACCATATAAAGGCCTTCCAAGCCCTTAGCTGCACATTTTAGAAGCAGAGAAAAAAGGAGGCAGAAAAGTAATCCAATTATAGAGGTGTGTAACTTTTTATAATGTTAAAAAACTTTGGATGCTACTAGCAAAAGCTAGCTGAATGGAAATGAAGCAAAGTTGGCTTAATGGTACTATAGATGATTAAGATATGAGATATCTGCTAAGGTGTCTGGTGTACTGCTGCTTAACTGGTTTATATATGTTTCTATCTGGTGTACTGCTGCTGAACTAGTTTATATAATGTTTCTGTCTGGTTTACTGCTGGTTGGCTGATTTTTTCTATATGTTTCTATTAAAGCCCGACTGATGTGGGATTTTCGGGGAACCAATGCCGATACTGATATTGGGGGCTTAAAAAAAGCAGATATCCATTATATCGGCTGATATCCGATATTGGCCGATAACCAATATATTGGACGATATATGAAATAAGAACATTGATCTACACAGGATATAATAATCTTATATTAGATAATTGTGGACAGGTGGATTAATAGTTGCATAAATCTTTGTTTATTTCACAAATGTAATTGACCCAACTTTAAACCGCTGTATAATAGTCTTACGTTAGACTAGTCTGTGACCTGTAGGGAACCAGGGGTTGTAGATGCGATAGTTTTTATGCTGTGGAGAGCCGACTTTTGAAAAAGATGTGAGTCTATATTTTATAGTAGTAGTGACATAAAAATTGTTTGGTAATTCATTCTTTAAAACGTAAGCGACACCTACCTTTAATGAGTCCAACTACAAAGCAAACTATGTAATCACAAAACAAACTAGAAGCACTCGGAGAGCGCAGACCTCCGCCAAGGCTGATCAGTGGCGCCCCCCGTGGGCCCCCCCCACCCCCGATCACCACCAAAATTTAATCATTTCTTCCTTATCCCATTTCCAACAAACCCTGAAAATTTCATCCAAATCTGTCCATAACTTTTTGAGTTATGTTGCACACTAACGGACAGACAAACAAACAGACAAACAAACAGACAAACAAACAAACAAACCCTGGCAAAAACATAACCTCCTTGGTGGAGGTAATTAGAGCAAAAAATATGACTTACCACAAAATTATGTTTTCCCTCTCAAATTTTGATGTGTCTGCCTCATGGTAGTTCAACTTCCCATGTGGACTAAGGACTAAACTGAGCATGTGCAGAGTGAATTAGGTGAGTCCTAAGTTGTTCCTGATTAGAGCAATTGCAAGAGTTACAACTGACCTGTGTTACAACTGTCCCCGGTCTCCCCTACACTATTAATACCCAGGCGTGCCTGCATGATTCTGTGATTGTGTGTGGGGGGTGATAACGTGATTGTCCGAGCAGAAGGGAAAGTGAAACTGAAAGGCTTCACTGTTCCTCTAACTCTCTGGGCAGCACACACACAAACGAACACACACACACACACACACACACACACAGGAGCAGTGAGCGACAGAATGTCCGCAGCAAAAAAGTTAATAAATTGGCTACATATGATAACAATGTTGATTAATCAGTGATAAGCTATAATCAGACCAATTAATCTGCCTGCAGATTAATTGGTCGGGCTCTAGTTTCTATCTGATTTATATATGTTTCTATCTGGTTTATGTTTCGATCTGGTTTACTGCTGGTTGGCTGGTTTATATATGTTTCTATCTGGTTTATATACACTATATTGCCAAAAGTATTCGCTCACCCATCCAAATAATCAGAATCAGGTGTTCCAATCACTTCCATGGCCACAGCTGTATAAAATCAAGCACCTTGGCATGCAGAGTTCTTTTACAAACATTTGTGAAAGAATGGGTCGCTCTCAGGAGCTCAGTGAATTCCAGCGTGGAACTGTGATAGGATACCACCTGTGCAACAAATCCAGTTGTGAAATTTCCTCGCTCCTAAATATTCCACAGTCAAAGAAAGTGGAAGTGTTTGGGAACGACAGCAACTCAGCCACGAAGTGGTAGGTCACGTAAACTGATGGAGCGGGGTCAGCGGATGCTGAGGCGCATAGTGCGAAGAGGTCGCCAACTTTCTGCAGAGTCAATCGCTACAGACCTCCAAACTTCATGTGGCCTTCAGATTAGCTCAAGAACAGTGCGCAGAGAGCCTCATGGAATGGGTTTCCATGGCCGAGCAGCTGCATCCAAGCCATACTTCACCAAGTGCAATGCAAAGCGCCGGATACAGTGGTGTAAAGCACGCCGCCACTGGACTCTAGAGCAGTGGAGGCGCCTTCTCTGGAGTGACCAATCGCGCTTCTCCATCTGGCGATCTGATGGATGGGTCTGGGTTTGGTGGTCGCCAGGAGAACAATACTTGTTGGACCGCATTGTGCCAAGTATAAAGTTTGGTGGAGGGGGGATTATGGTATGGGGTTGTTTTTCAGGAGCTGGGCTTGGCCCCTTAGTTCCAGTGAAAGGAACTGGGAATGCTTCAGCATACCAAGACATTTTGGACAATTCCATGCTCCCAACTTTGTGGGAAGAGTTTGGAGCTGGCCCCTTCCTCTTCCAACATGACTGTGCACCAGTGCACAAAGCAAGGTCCATAAAGACATGGATGACAGAGTCAGGTGTGGATGAACTTGACTGGCCTGCACAGAGTCCTGACCTCAACCCCATAGAACACCTTTGGGATGAATTAGAGCGGAGACTGAGAGCCAGGCCTTCTGTCCAACATCAGTGTGTGACCTCACAAATGCGCTTCTGGAAGAATGGTCAAAAATTCCCATGAACACACTCCTAAACCTTGTGGACAGCCTTCCCAGAAGAGTTGAAGCTGTTATAGCTGCAAAGGGTGGACCGACGTCATATTGAACCCCATAGACCAGGAAGGGGATGTCACTTAAATTCATATGCAAGTCAAGGCAGGTGAGCAAATACTTTTGGCAATATAGTGTATGTTTCTATGTGATGTACTGCTGGCTGCTTTGTGCATTTCGTCTCACGCTTGGATTGCACCCCCACCTACATTAACAACAACAACAACAACAACAACTAATAAAAATTAGCAAACCTGCTCTAAAAACTAATTAAAACTAACTGAATTAGGAAAAAAAAGTCAAAACTAAATAAAACTAAACTGTAATTAAAAATCCAAAACTATTATAACCTTGCTCTGTGTGAATGCACCACATTAAACTCAGATGTGGGGAGGGGGTTAATTTCCAGTCATCAGAGGTCTACAGGTTATACTGCAATGTCTTAATAGGATTACAGTCAAGACTGAGTTAAGACCAGACCACAGACCCAACTACATTATGGCCTGCCAGTCTTAGTGTTGTCTGTCGCAAGAAAAAAATCTGTGGATGGGTGTGAAGGTGTTTACCTGCACCTCTGAGTTATCATGTCTGGCATTGGCCTGTGGTCATGTTTTATGCAAATTTGATTCCATTTATTTGACTCCCCAGTGGATCAACAGCTGAAGGAGCAGGATCCCTCCCAAACAACATAGACTCTAACCATCAGACACAATCATTAGTTATGGTCAATGGGCCATAATTTTATTACAGTACAATAGGGGCTACTCTCTCTCACATACACAGACAGACAGACAGACAGATACACCCCCATCCCCCCTCATTCAGTGAAAGACTGTGCTTGTGGAAAGGCCACTTTAAGGGCACTAACTGAAATGTTTAATGCTTGGACCTGGATTTATTGAGGTCAGCAGAAGGCTATGTTTTGAGAAGTATAGGAGAGGGCTACTTTTGCATTGATTTTCATGAATGATTTTATGCTGTGAGCAAAAGAGAAACAAAAGACAAATCACTGCACATCAGATTATGCCACAAAAGATATAAGGCAAGGCAACATAAAAAATGAAGGGGTGAGGGCAGAACTGTGTCACTGAGCATTAAATGGCAAAAATCAATCCTTGTCTCGGAAACATGAAGACAAAGAGCATGGAGAATTGTAAGTGAATGTAATATGATAATAACTCTTGATCAGTATTGTACCATAATAATTAATTTATTTTAAGCATCTTGTTTACATTAAAAGGAGGTGATAGGTGGGAGTTATATATTTCTTACTGTCATCTCATCAAATAAAAAGCATGAAATAGCTTGTTATTCAATTTCATAAAGCTCCAGTGTTTTCCCAAAAGCTACTAAAAACACAATAATGAGCTAAATGTTTGCACCAGCTACTTTATTCTTTTATTACTGTGAACATTTCCAATATATATACAGTACATTTGAGAATCTCACACACATAGTCCTGCTCTTTAAAAAAAATCACTGTTGCACCAAATCAAATTAAAATAGTCCCCAAAGAAATAGAATAATATATTTATTTCTGCCTGACTAATGTCTAAAAAAAACTGCAGAGACACGCTATTTCAGGAAATGATGCAGCCTGATAAGAGTTTTAGGAATTAGTTGAGTGCAGTATGTTTCAAGAGATGAACAGAAGTATGATTAGTTTAGGCCTTTTTATTGAACTTGATATAATGAATAATGACATAACCTCGTCCCTATATAACTATTAATATGACTGATCACTTGTCACTGGTACTGATCTTCCCAAAAGAAAAGGGCAACACAAAATAGATTAGGTTAAGGGTGAAGTCAAATAAAATGAGACAAATAGGGTTTTACATTTTTAAGTATTAGCTGCTAATTACCACCACATTGTTGCTTCAAATATCGTTTATATGAAACAATCATTTAGTTTGTCTGAGAGACACATAATAAACCATATATCTGTAACGGTAAAAATGGCTGTCAGATGCTGTATTTGATTAAATATTTTAACAATACACTACTTTTTGAGGTAAAGTGATGTAAGTGACTGCATAATGCATTCAGGTAAAAAAATAGGAAAATAAATAAAGTAAAGAAAATATTTCTGTCATTCCTCATGAGAATGAAAAGGGAAATAATTGTGTCATGTTTAAGGTATGTAGAGTGATAATGCAGTAACATGTTTGGTGACTGGCTGTGAGTATTTAGGGTTCTAGATGTGTTTGACATATTTTATTTGGTATTATATTTTCTATAAGGAAATATAGCACAGGTAACAGAGGTGGCATGCATTTCCATAAATACATTTTATGTACATTTTGAAGGTTTGCCATCAAAAATGTCTATGGAAATGAAAGAATCAAAAAAGAAACTTCCCCAGATTTGCAAAACTAAATTATGGTTGCTTAAGGTGGTTTTTGCCTTATTAAAAATAGAGTTACCCTGCTTTACTCTACTTTTCAGATAAGTTCAGACATGGCTAACATATAACTTCTGTTACTGATCTACTGACTGATCTCACTTGTCTCACAAAATAATCATTAAGTTAATGCTACCTCTGATGTGGTATTATAATTTGCAAGTCTATGGATAAGATGTCAAAGACCGTTGCAGAGGTTGTTGGATTGTTATAGATCCAATAATTTTTGCAAAATAGTTCTTTATTCAGGAAACTGAACCTTTTCTCCAAAAGGGATCAGACTCTGGTCTCCCATTGTAGACTCCAAACCTGGAATATGGGTGAAATGGGCCCATAGGACCACATTCTGGCAATATGATGCAGTCTAGTTTACTTGGAAACCAGCATAACTCACATTTTCTTTTCTGACTTTTCAAAATTTTGATTAAAGAAGTTGCTTGACATATAATGCCTATACTGGTAATGAATTGAACAATAAGTGTCTGTGGCGATCTGACTTCACCCTATGATGGGTTAACAGTAGCTGTGAAAATTGTAAAATTGTTTTTTAGACATTAATGCACAAACTCAGCCACAGACAAGGAAACTGACACAAGCACAAAAACTGCATCATACAGAGATAATCCTAGTTTCTATTGATTGTTATACTGTATATGAACTATAGCTGAAACAATTAAACAATTTATTGACTCAAATCAATAAAAAAAATTATTTAATCACAATTTTCCTGAATCAAAGATTTGTTTCAGTTTATTTCTTTGTTTGTTTCTTTGATTCTTTGTTTGTTAACACTCTAGCAGCAAAACTGTTGGTTGAATTCATACCAAATTGGGTTTATAGATTGCCAATGACTCAGGATACATCTGTTTACATTTTGGGAACAGTAGGTCAAACTTAAAATTTTTATGAATTTTAAAAATATTTTTTCCCCACGTGCGTATAATGGGCGAAATTTCACATGCCTGTAGCAGCAAAACTATTGGTTGAATTCATACCAAACTGGGTTTATAGACCGCCAGTGACCCAGAATAGATGTCATACATTTTTAGAAAAGTAGTTCAAAATTTTAATGAATTTTTTAAAATCTTTTTTTTCTTCCAATTACTTATAATGGATGAAATATCAAATGTCTATCAAAACATCAGTTTGGTTTCAGTTTACTTCAAACTTGGCACATATATGGAGGCAGTTGATATGCTGACATATCAACGCATAGACATGACACGCATAGACATGATGCCATCAGCTGGGTTGATGCCAAAATAAGCTACAATATATGTGCAAGGGGCAGGGCTTGTTGTGCCTGGCACCACTTGTTTATATGCTTTAACTTTTATGTTTTAGTCCAGTGGTCTGTTCGTCCGTCTAGTCATCTGTCTGTCTGTCCATCTGTCCGACGTCCGTAAACAAGAATCTTCTCCAAAACCGCTTGTCAAAATGACTTCATATTTGTTGTGGAACATCTGTGGGGTGAGGTTCAAAACCAAGCTGGTTCAAAGAATTGTTAAATATTGATTACTGAATTCTTTATGAATTTTTAAAATTTTCAAAATCCCCATTGGTTTACAATGGGAAACAATCAAAGTGCTATAACTTCAAAACAGTTGAAGATATTAATGTAATTGATATTGGCAATAGATAGGAATTCACATATGGGCTTTCATTTGGTGCCATGACCTTTGAGCTTGAGTGACCTTGAAACGTCAAACAAATGTCAGTTACTGTCTTTAAATATGCCGTTGGACGACAGGGCCTTTGGTCCTATTTTCATTGTGGTGGTTGTTACACTTGGTCCTGAGATTAACGACAAGTTGTTTGTCATTTTCAGACACGTCTTTTTCACATTCTTACTGTTTTTTTTTTTTGCCTATTCAAATAATTGTTTAATCAAATTGAATAAAAAAAATTATTTATGGATTAATCGATTGCAATAATGATCAGTAACTGCAGCTCTGCAGATAAGGAAACAAGCGTAAAAACTGCATTATACAGAAGTAATCCTAATAGATAGTTCCTATTGATTGTTATATATGAACACACAGTTTCTCCATAAAGCAACCCACAAAACAACATGGCAGTGTTTGTTTCAACAAAGCTTTGAAGTTGGTTTTGGATTTGACGGACCACAATGGGTGCTCTATATACCGCAACAGCTCTCCCTCTTTCTCTCCCCCTCTCTCTTTGTGAAATGAATTAGGAGAACATGAAAACTGAGCAGACCTTCAGAGATACATTATGTATGAGGAGCTTGAAGGCTCCTACTGAATTCTGTTCAGGTGGCATCAGAGGGTGCAGCCAAGTGGAAATGCTGGCTGGTCACTTAAAGCACACTATCTGTAGTAATCTTTCTACATGAAAGTGCTGCACATGGCTTGAGCTATATTCTTCTACTTGCAGGTTGAAATATGCAATGCAACTAGGTTTCCATAGCGGGCTTTGAGGAGGTTTACTGGGGGAAGTGGGGATTAAAGGCCCTGCTCTAACCTTCAGGCTGTCCCCCTGCATGTCTTTAAGACACAATTTGCAATGTAAATTAAAATCTATATTTTGTTTACCATCTTGCACTAGATTTACTGGTTACAGTATATCCATGTTAATTATGCCTTTTCTCCAACATTAGAGGAGGACAGCTCATGGGTCATGTGTGGATCAGTGAGTTTTGACAGCTTGACATAATTTCAAAATCAGATAACACACCATACAAGGCTTGATCTTCTGTTGTTATGAGATAACATCTAATTTCCCATCTCTCGAGTCATCTTACAAAGACATCGGCTGCTCATCGTGAAATCAATATGCTGCGGAAACACCATTAAACCAGTCTTCACACTGCTTGAGTGAATCGCTTGTGATCAGAAATGAACGCGAGCTGAGGTGTACGGACACAGGGCACATACACATTATACCAATGCTTCCAGAACAGGTAGAAGAACACCACCACCTCTGCTGTGTCCTATGATATAACAAGAGCCATGTGTTTAATTAAATTGCATCTTGGTGCCCAGAGACAAATTTGTGGTGCTCTGTGAAATGTGCTGAAAGCAAATAAAATGCAGGACCACTATGAGGATGAATTACACTGGGTGTAGTGGGCTCACAGGGGACAGAGGATCATGACCAATGGAGTGGAACTTCTACCAAAGCAGCCAGTCATTAGAGGCATATAGATGTTATATATAGTCTTAAGGGTAGAAGAAGCAAAAATAGCAAAAAAATTTATGTTTTTATTCATGCTATAGTTTCAGCAAAAGTCATTTAAAAGTATTAAAAATAAATAAATAAATAAATAAAATGTGGATCTGTGTCTTAAGCTATAAAGACCTAGAGCTGCTTTCTGTGGCAGTTTCCAAATGAATGAATTTTTAAGTGATTTATCTGCATTTGTTACAATATTATCCACTGTATTTTGTGTTTTTCCAATGAAAATCAGTTTTTTTTTCCTATATTTAATTTACTGATCATATATCTGTTCATTAAAGCTCAGATTAAAGTTGAGGGTTATTGTATCAGAAACAGAGAAAACTGAAGAAAAGTGTCTCCAACCACTGTCATTTATCAAACTCCATGGGTTTTACTGGTGAATCAATGTTGCAGAAGATGACAGCATTTCCATGTTCACTTCAGAGTCTCTGAACGTCCAAATGGGTCATATCTGATGATGATTTAAAGTTGACAAACTGCATTTTACCTCAATTATTGACATGTATTGATAGGATTAGCGGACAGTTAACAATTTTTAAACATTTTAGATCAGTAGATGCTTTTGGTCCTTGGTGGCTGTTTGGGTCTTTATGGGTTAAAACAGCATTTTCATTATTCAGCACCAAAGCCCTGATGGTGATGGACCGGCCTGAACAGCAGGAAGACGACTGCCCTTCTGCTTCAGTGGACGCTGCACGTTGCTAATTTGATTTTGCATGTTTTACACTGTATCTCTGTCAGCTCCGAAATGTCAAGTATATCACTGAATCCTAAATGTCACTTATCAATAGAGGTAGTGTTTTTTTCTTGTGACTGCATTTTGTTCTCATAAATCCTCCTAAAGCTGAACATTTAAATTACAGCCATTAGTGATCACCTAATTGCAAAGTCTGATATTGCAATTGGATCATTATTATGTAGCCTCAGTTCAGGTTTAATGAGACTTGTCTTTCAACATATTCTAAAAATAACAGACTTCTTGCAGTATTTTCAGAGGATATTTAAAGATCATTTTAAGTTGCAAAGGTTTTACCTATGACATTTCTTATAGAAATGTTTGTTTTTGTTTTTTGCTCAAAGGTGTTTAAAGTTGTTGATAAGACTCTGATATACATATGCTGCACTTTGGATTTGTTTACAGGGTTGCTGAGTAGACTTGTGCTCAATCTTTGGACTGACCCACGTGCCCAATCGTTATACTCTATAGAATATTCCTGAGTAAACTGTTGTTTAAGAAATGAGAAGCTACTCACAGCATCAGTGAGGGTTAAAGAACTTTGATCTTTTTATTTGGACCAAGAACAAATATCAACATAGGTAAAGTGTTCACTGTCAAATCCTGCTTTTTTCTGCTTTAATTGCAGAAATAATTAATTCATAAATCAAGCTGATCAATATATTATTACTGTTTTGTTTTATGTTATGTAAGATGAGGGTGTCAACCATATGGCCTGCGGGCCAAAACCAGCCCTCCAAAGGGCCCAATCCAGCTCACAGGATGAATTTGCAAAGTGCAAAAATTGCACATTGACAGTCAAGTGTGTAACTGAGTCTTGACAAGTCACTTGATTATGTATTTTTCAGTTCCAAATGCCTGTTACTGACTGCTTTGTGTCTTTGTAGATCCACTGTGATCTGTAAGGTGTGGTGCACATGTAAATGACAAACTGAGGCACAAAATTATTACAAGTGCGCTTATTTTTCTCAAGAAATTTGAGGTTGTTTATGGATGTTCATGTCATTCACATTTTTGGTTTAATGATAATTTATAAATGTAAACACTTTCATACTGTCATTTTCCTTTTTCTGCACTAAAACAAAGATAAAAATTCGGAGTTGTCATTATTTATATATTATTATGTTATGATTTTACTGGTCCGGCCTGTTTGAGATCACATTAGTCTGTATGTGGCCCATGAATTAAAATGAGTCTGACAGCCCTGATATAAGATAGTATTAAGTTAGAGTTAAAGGCATCATCTTTGATTCACTGCAGAAAACAATGTATGAAATGAAGTAAGATGTACAAGAATATAAGACTGCAGAGGCATATTCAAGGCAACATACTGTACTACTGAAGAATTATAGGAGGTCTACAGTAAACTGACAGGGAGACAAACAGCTGGACAGTCTCCTTCTGAGAGCCAAACTAGAGCTGTACTGGTCAGTTAAAAAGCACAACAACAATGAGCTGATGACAGTGGAAGACGAGTTGAACCTGCAGACACTCTGTTGCTTTGGAGTGGTGATTTAAAGTCTCTCTCTCTTTCCCTCATCCTCTCTCTCTCTGGCACTGCTATAATTTTCCTGGGTGGAATGATGGATGAGGCGGTGTCAGCCCATGTTCATTATAATGCACACCATCTATTCTTCTCAGCCAGACTCTCTGTGCTCTAGGAAATGCCAGAGAGGTATTGGAGCCGCGAAGAGAAGAGAAACTCTCATCTGATTTTATGGAGCGAATTCGCTGCTAGGTGTGTGTGTTAACTTAGCACCTGGTGATCCATCAATCACTAATGAAAATGCTGCAAAGCTACTGATTTTTTATTTTCTTTCTTTCTTTTTAAGAATCTCATTCCTGGGCAGGAATGATAAACACCCTTCAGTGTCCATGCAAGCGTAATCCCTTGCAATATGCTCATCCTGAATCATTAATGAACAACAACAGTTAGCTGTATGCAAAACATTTTGGAAAACATGTAGAGGCTGTAGCTAACAAACAGTCTCACCACACAGTCCTTTTAGTAGATGTCCTGCAGCTTTTCAACGTGATCTCAAGATTTTTCTCAATGGAGGTTTTAACTGGATGTACAATGGGAATTTTTCCATTTGAATGTAAGACATTTACGATGTTGACCATAATGAATTATTGTCTTTACAGTTTTGTCAAAACAACAAATATGACAATAAATGATGATTTTCTTGTGCAGACACATCCTACTGTTACATTTAAGTCATTGTACAGAAGTGGAAAAAAGTTGTTGGACACCCCTAAAATATTACACAATCTCAAATATTATCAGGGAATCTTCTTCTCTGCATTCTGCCTCCCAAATGCAGAGATTTGTTGGATGGGGGAAAAATAGATAAGTAAAACACAACTAATTGAAAGAAGTTATGCAATTGGTTGAGTTTAGTGTCCAGCTTGAATGCCGACAAAACATAAAAAGAATTAAAGAGCTGATATGTAATTATGTAGAAATACACACCTTTGCTTGACATGTAAATTTACGTTAGCTTCACTTCTCATTGTCATTTTAATTCAACACTTTAGACGTTTTGTACAGCATAATGGTAGCTGTTAGCTTATCATTAAAATAGGCAAATGCTTACACAATTAACATTTTTAAAAATTAGTTACTGAAGAAGGCAAGAGGTCTGTTTTATTCATGCC
Organism: Sphaeramia orbicularis; assembly: GCF_902148855.1. Taxonomy (NCBI): domain Eukaryota; kingdom Metazoa; phylum Chordata; class Actinopteri; order Kurtiformes; family Apogonidae; genus Sphaeramia; species Sphaeramia orbicularis. The sequence continues at coordinate 67,610,870 of NC_043968.1, read as the reverse complement.
TTTGTAGTTTCTTCTTCTAAAGGCAGCAGTGTTATAACAGTTCTCAGTGAGAGGGAAAGGAAGTGTTGTCAGTGTAGACCCTCTAATTCTGAAAAATAAATGTGCTTGTTTTGATTTCTGTTAAAGCAGAGTTGAGAACAACTGCTCTAAAGGACAACAAGGCAAATGAAGACAAAGTGATCTGCCACTTGAATACATACTGCATTTTCAAGAGCATATGTGCATTTTTACAGCACCTTTTCTGTTTATATGACAGGAAACAACACGAAAATTCCACAAACACAAAAACATAGCCACACAATACCCCTAGTATACAAACACACACAAATGCCTATCCTCTTCATCTGGAACAAGTCTAAACAGATTGTCTAGACAAACACATTATCTTTAATCAGAGCAGTAATGCATCTTTTCTCTGCGCACACAGATCAAGTCAGTGGGGGCCTGATCAGTGGAAATACGTGGCATATTGAAATAGATTTATTCGAACTGATAGCATCTCCATCCTATCAGCTCTGCTCCAAGTGTGCCAACTGTGTGTGAGAGTCTTTTCAAAGCCTTTAAAGGATGTATTGAACAAAAAAAAAGAGGGGGGGAGTGTCTCTGAATGAGTTCAGGATCATTCCAGGAGCAAAGGGATCAATAACTGCCAGGCTAAGCTCTCACTCATCCATCTGATTCATATCTTTTTACCCCCCCCTTGCTACTTCACAGCTACAGGAGGAATCACTAAGGCTACCTCTCTAACTGCACCAAATACAAGCTGTATGAAGTGATAAATATTAAAACTGTGGGTGAAGCCTATTATAATGGATTAGATATGTTAGTCTATGGAAATATTTTCTGGAGATATATGACAGCAAAACAAATATATATTCATCTATAAAGCTCACAGTTAGGCAGCATCTCTTAAGTGTAGAAATGATCTTCTGTTCAGCCTTGAACAGTAGATAAATTATACAAATTACACTGAAGAGGCTGCATGTTTATATACGTCACAGACACTCCTGTTGATGTTCAAATGAAATAATAAATTTTTAAAATCCATGTCTAATTATTTTCCTAAATGTGATGTGATTTGAGCTTACATCAATATTTTATGTTGCAACAACATACTCTTCTCCAAATCAGTGTGATGAACATTTAAATGTATTTACAGGAGGGTTGACACACTGACACTGCTCTAAAAACACATCTCATTTCAAGATTTCTTCTTTGTACAAGCTTGGTCAGCACTAAAGAACAAAAAACAACTTCACCTGTTGATGTGGGCTATTAAGTTAGTCCTAAGCACATACATACCATCTCAGCTGGATGGTCATGCACTGGTATAGTTACACGGCACAAATAAATAATGTGTTTTTTTCTGTGAGGGACTATACTGTATAACTGGAGGGTAAAATGCTTACTGACCAGAGAAACAGAGAGATCTTTAATAGAATCTGACGATATTCTGTTCATATGTCTGTTTATGAGTCATCTACACTGAACTCTCATACATGTTATTACAACATTAGTTCAGAGAAAACAATCCTTTGTCGGCTGTGAACAAGGGGCAATGATTTGAGTCCAGACCAAAGCCAAAGCAGAAGTAGCGTACAGTGTAATACCACTGATAGCCACTAGGGGCTGGGACCAAAAGGCTCATAAATGTTCAAAAAAGTCGTTCAGATCTCATTATCTCTATTTGAGCTCTCTAATAAGTGTTACTTTAGTGCAGTTTGTGTATTTATTTCATTCATAAGATAAAAGAAAATTTGCTTCTACGTGTCAGCAAACCAACCACATTTTGAATGAAAAGGAACAGAAAGAAGAGCAATGTTATACTTTCTGGCTCAGCAGTAATTTCAAACAGAATTGTGAAATCAACCTCTTAATGCAATATTTGCCATCAGTTACTGCTGCAATTTATCATTTGAAAAAAAAAAAAAAAAAAAAAAAAAGTCATAAAGATCAAAAATTGATTCTTTAATATCAAGAATCAGTTGTTTCCAAGCACTATAGACAGAAGAATCCATCCGTCTGCCCGTCCATCCATCCATCCATCCATCCATCCATCCATCCATCCATCCATCCATCCATCCATTTACTTCTTATGCACTATGGTTGTGAAAATAGTAAAAGTAAAGAAATGTACATTAAACTTTTAAAACAGAACAAGAACAACACTTCAATTACTGTCAGAACATAAATAAGATCCAAGCATATCTATGCTGTATTTACTTAAAGTAGTACTTAAAGACACAAAAGCATGTACAGATCTAAAATGTTGAATAGGCTACCTATGTTTAATATCTATACCCCTAAACCTATCAATACATGTAAATAATTTAGGTAAAATGCAGTTTGTCATCTTTTCAGCAACATCAGATGTCTTTTTTGGATGCGTCCATAGTTTTTGGAGTAAATGTTGGAATACTGTTATCATCTGCAACATTGATTAAAACCCATGTAGTTTGACCAATGACATAGACATTTGTTTTTATGTAGATTAATGACATATTTTGCTGAAAAAGTAATGTTTTCTTTAGTTTTCTGTTTTGATAGAATAACCTTTGAATTTACTCTGAGCTTTTATGAAGATCTACATGATCTACATTTCACCCTAAATATGCAAAGGGTAGTATTAGAATAAATGGTAATAAATTACTTGATGATGATTAAAGGTACAAAGAAATTCAGTTGGAAGTCAACACATAAATAGTTGTGGGTCTTTATGGGTTAATGAGTGCTTCTAATAAACTATGAAAAATAGTACAAATATTTTAAGTACCAGCTCCTGGATGTGTCTACTTCAAGAAACTGTCTACATTAATAGTCTTTTGTTCTCCGGCCTCAAAGGGAACCACCTGCTGAACTGAAAGAACTACAGAGGCAGGCTTTGATAGCAACCATGTAAACATAGACAATATGACCATAATGCATTTTTAAAGAATCTGCAAAACAAGTCAGTAGAATAACTAATCTTCTGTAGGCTATACTTTATATTTAATTCAGTAATTGCAGTGAGTAAAATAATGATGTAACCAGTGGTTGATTGAGGACACAGAGGTCACGTCATCAGTTTTTTTATTTGGAGAACTGAGCAACCACACTGTAAGGTTCAAGGCATACACATGGAAGATGATCAGATCAGGTGGGGTTTAGTTTGGTATGTGTGGATGGAAACATACTGTATGTGTAAGTTTAAATTTAACAACATTAGCTAAAGAAAGTAGACATAATAATAATAATAATAATAATAATAATAATAATAATAATAATAATAATAATAATAACTACAAGCACTCGGAGAGCGCAGACCTCCGCCAAGGCTGATCAGTGGCCCCCCCTGTGGGCCCCCCCCACCGCCAAGGAGGTTATGTTTTTGCCAGGGTTTGTTTATTTGTTTGTTTGTCTGTTTGTCTGTCCGTTAGTGTGCAACATAACTCAAAAAGTTATGGACAGATTTTGATGAAATTTTCAGGGTTTGTTGGAAATGGGCCCCCCCGTGGGCCCCCCCACCCCCGATCACAACCAAAATTTAATCATTTCTTCCTTATCCCATTTCCAACAAACCCTGAAAATTTCATCAAAATCTGTCCATAACTTTTTGAGTTATGTTGCACACTAACGGACAGACAAACAGACAGACAAACAAACAAACAAACAAACAAACAAACCCTGGCAAAAACATAACCTCCTTGGCGGAGGTAATAAATAAATAAATAAATAAATAAATAAATAAATAGATAGATAAATAAATAAATAAATGTTATAGTTCCTCTTGCAGACTTTTACTTAGGTTCAGAACAAATTAAAACAGTTGAGGGGTATTTAGGGGTATCCTCCCCCAGACAGACCTTTACCAGTTTTACAGCTGTGTGACATACTGTATATATATGTGGATTTACAAATTTCTTGCAGACTTCCCAGTTATATTTAAATTACATTTATATAAAAAGATTCACATTTTGCCAACACTGACTCACATTTTATAAACTAAAATACATATATATTCAATGTATTGGCAGTTTGTGTAACAGTGTAATGATTACAAATGTTGACAAGCTAATGTTATGGTTTTGTAAAACTGACAGCAACCAGAGATATCACTCACTTGGGACATTTAGCTCTAATCTCATAAAAATGGGGGAAAAAGAATGATGACTGATTACATATCATTTTTCCATCTGTATAACGTAACTATTTCTGTCTTTCATTTGGACATTAAAAAACAGCATGTTAGCTTGTTAGGTACATTTCCACAGTCATTTAAGGTCCATTTTCACATTTTTCACTGGGTATTTTTATATTGAAAAAGCAAAAGCTTTGCAAACAAAACAAAAAACCCCAAAACCAAACAAACAAACAAACAAAAATTTCCATTTGTTTGAAGTGTTTTGGGGTTTTTTGTCCTGGAGGAAATAGAAACACACTTTTTGAATCAGTTCTTACCTAGCAAACATTTAACACACTTGGCTGATCAGCTGACTGATCAGGTGTTTGCTGCATCTATTCTGATAAAGTGTAAAACCGGTTGCAAAGAGGTGGAGTGGTTTACTAGAAGATGGACGGTGGAGAATCTAATAAACAATTGAATTTATGGAGTTTGGAGTTGTAAAATATGCATAGACATAATAAGGTCAGAGTACTTACTTGCTTAATAATTGTGCACAAGGTGGACATACTTGAGGGGCGGTACCACAAGATACTGTTATGCTTTTAGAACCCAAATGAGCAACAGAAGTCAGTCATTTGATTCTTAAAATCCATTTGAATTAACATTTTAGAATTTTAACCCTCAAAGACCCAAGCAGCCAGTGGTAACCAAAAGCATTTACTGATCTAAAATGTTTAATACCTGTTGATCCTCTGATCCTATAAATACATGTAAATAATTGGTGTAAAATGCAGCTTGTCATCTTTTCATGGTCATCACATATGATCCATTTGGACATTCAGAGGCTCCATTATGAACGTGGAAACACTGTCATCTTCTACAACATTGATTCATCAGTAAAACCCATGGAGTTTGATAAATGACAGTAGATGGAGAAACTTGTTTTTATATTTAGTTATTGATATCTTTGTTGAAAAAGTCTCTTTTTTTTCCAGTTTTCTCTGTTTTTGATATAATAACCCTCAACTTTAATGTGAACTTTTATTAAAATCTACTTGATCAGTAAATTAAATATAAGAAAATACGAGATTTTCACTGAGAAGGCAAAATACAGAAGATAATATTGTAATAAATGGTGATAAATCACTTAAGAAAGGATAAATGGAGAGAAAAAAAATCATCCGGGAACTGCCACAAAAGCAGCACTGGTTTTTTATGGGTTAATGTACTCAATCATTTGATTAGAGGTCAAACAATTAATCAGCTAATTGGCTCAAAACCAATAAAAAAAAAAAAAAAAAAAAAAAAAAATACATATATATATATATATATATATATATATATATTTTTTTTTTTTTTTTTTTTTTTAATGCAATTTTTTGTTTCACATGGACACTTATTGTGATGAACATGACAACAGGATTAACACAAAGCTGTCTTTTTGTTCCATCTTAAGTTGTTAGTAAGTTAGTAAATTTTATATAACTGTGTTGAAGACTGCAGTGCACATGTTTATAGATGCCATTTGACTTATTTGTTGTGAATTCTATAGATAGATTTTTAAAAATATACTTTATATACTGTTGTTATAATTGTTATTTCTGTATAGATTTTTTTTTTTTTATTATAGCCTTTAACTTTTATACTTTATGTGGTTGTTGTTTCAGCTGGTTCTGGAATAGAGGAGAAGTTGTTTTTCAGACATATCTTTTTCACATTATCACTCTGTATTTTTTAGCCTTTAATCGTTAAACCGAATCAAATCAAAGAGAATAATTTATAGTTTAATCAATTACAAAAATAATCAGTAGCTGCAGCTCTACAAATGTGCCACTTTGTTGTCATACAATTGTAAGTAACCAGTGTCCTTATTTAACAGTAAACAGTTATAATAAGATAAGATCTGCAAATGCTCTTTTGCTTGCTTGCTTGCTTTCCTTCAAGTCCCACCTATGTGTCTTATGAAACACACTGAGCTCACTAAGTCACTCTGACCTCTATTCTGTCACATCCTCTGTTGAGAGAACAGTAGCCTACATTATGTAACCATGCATCACAGAATGACACCATGCAGCCATGACAAAACACACACATTATATAAAATAGAAACCTCCTCCAAGCGAAGCGTAGATGACAACACATGCGCGTATTAGCAGACAGTGTCAGGATAAAGACATTCACGGTGTGATGTGGATATGTATCTGTGTATATGCGTCTGCCAGGCTTCTCCACAGCGTCGCATCCTGGCTCAATATCACAGATACTAAACAGTACTGTAATCCCAGACTTTGATCACGTGAGCACAAACTTGGCCAAATGGGAAGGCGAGTCTCTATAGTACGCTTCCGACCGCCATTACATTACAATACGTGGTGGGCTGGACGATGTGTGCACGGAGAAAATTGCTACAGCGGCGCTTAGCGTAAAGCAAATAGACACAGAGGGTGAAGAATATGCTACACACACACACACACACACACACACACACACACACACACACACACACACACACACACACACACACACACACACACACACACACACACACACTTATTGACAATACAGCAAACAGCACACGAATCTTAAAAAAACAATGAGGAAGAAGTCGCTCCTGCGCCTCAAACCATGCACTTGCTCAAGGATTTAGTTCAACAATCTAATCATTTCAGTACAAAAACATTTTAAATGTCGCTTTTAAAGGTGTGTTATGGAGGAAATTCTGCAGCATGCAACATACTCTTTATGCCAGTAACAGCGCCAGACGTGGACTGTCACTTGTGCGTAAAATGCGCTTTTATAAAAACTAACACATCAGATGATTTTTGTGCAACATCGGGGCTGTTGCGCCGCCGTGAGAGGACGTTTCGTAATGGTATAAAACTGAAAGGAAGGAAGGATTTTTTCTAAGCTCCGTCTGCAGAAGCCTGGCTGTCGTTCTCCTGGTTTTGGAGTAAGAATAGTTTTTGGTTTTTGGAGTAATGTTTTGTCTGAACGGTTTTTGACTCATGATCCTGAGTAACTGGGAAGCCGCTCGACTTTGTTCGCCCTGCCACAGAGAACTGGGACCGGAGCTGAGGTGGTGGTGGCGGGGGTGGCGGCTGAGGGAGGGGGGGCTGCTTTTGCTTTTTCTTTGGCTTTTTTGAGAAACCCTCGTCTGCGGTCCGTTTAATTCAAGAGCAACAGAGGGATTAAAGACTCCTGCTCGTAGCGCCTTTTTTTGTGTGTGCATTTTGTGTGTGGACTGGACTACATTGTGAGCAGAGGAACGGGTTGTGGTAAGAAAGAAAGCTATAAATAGCCCGTGCAATTCTCGAAAACTATCACAAGTGGTGCATCAGCTTGTGGAGCAGACGGAATCTGATATCTTGCATGTAATGCCTCTGCTCTAAGTTATTGTTTTGCGCAGCAGCCAACGCGTAATATCTCAATTTGTGGAGAAGTTTTGAGTCTAAAATTCCACACATCTTTTTTTTTTTTGTTTGTTTGTTTGAGGCTGTTCCTCACCGCGGAAGAAAGGAGTCGTTCCCCCATGGATTATGCTTATTTAATCACGAAACTATCAGCGGAAAGAGATATGGAAACGGGCTGATCTTCCCCTGTGTGGACTGAAATGGATCCATTTCTCTGCTCTTTGACAATGATCAGCTTTGGAATCGCCTGACCTGGATTGCAACAATGTTTTGATTCGCCCCCTCCACTACCGCACGCTGTGGATTTATTTTAACGTTACAACATTGCAGAGCTGCCTTTATGTGGGGCTTTATGGATGAATTCTGCACTTATTTCTGAATACGCCCATTCCGTTCCCCGATCATCCCGTGTCTATTACCCTATGTACCTCTTGTTTATGAGGTTAGAATCCTGCTTGTTTCTGGTAGACTCCTTCAAAAAACGCAAAGGGAAAAAACGATTTGTCAGCCCTGCTCAGTGTTGATATATACCGATGTAGGATTTCGACATGCCCAGCGCTGACGACCCCAACGGCGGACGATTATGACTACAACAGCGAATTGGGTGGCGAACGGGGCAAGCCTTGAGGACTGCCACTCCAACATCTTCTCTCTGGTACAGTATCAATAAATCATGCTCGTCGCCGACACGCGAGCCAGTTGTGATTGACAAGTCATAAGACCGTGGGAGGCTTTAAATGTGTCTGCCGTACAAAGGTGAACCAATTGGTGATGCTGTTATTAGGCAATCATTAACATGGGCAAGTGGTCTGGGGTAAAGCACCATATTATTATCATTATTATTATTATTATTATTATTATTATTATTAGTATTATTATTATTATATTTTATTTTTTAACCACTGAGCCTATTTGTCAATAACACATCATCTTAGAGTCTTAAATCAACCTAATTTCACAGGAATAACTCCATTTACCTTCCACACAATGCCTTTAAGCATCATATCCAAGTAACTGAGCAATATTATGACAGGTATTTGCGATTTCTGCATGGCTTTTGCTCATAAACTGTTCATTTTTCCCCATCAATAAAAAAAAAATTAAGTACAGTTTACTGTATCCATTATCCTCTTCCCCTTTAAATAATAATTCAACTAGAACTCTGGCAGGAACTCTGTTGCATTGCCAAGCAACTAACTTGGAAAGAAGGCATAGCCTACTGCTCTGTCTCCTCTGTGGAATATTTCTACAGCCAGAGCACACAAAAGAGTTTTTTTTTGTTGTTGTTGTTGGTGGTGTTTTTTTTTTTTTTTTTTTTTTTTTTATAACTGTTTAACTTAAACATCACAGGTTGCTCAAAAGGCTTTAAATGTGGAATTTTGAGACTAACGCGAAGTCAGGGTCTTTAAAAAAAAAAAAAAAAAAATTCAACACCTGCTCTGATGAACGTTGATATAATGTTTTCAAGGAGGATAGATATTTCATGAATGCCTGAGAGATGGTGGTCACGTATGTAATAGGTGCACAGATGCCAAAACAATACAAAAAAAAAAGACAAGGGGTTTTGACTTGAAGGCAAGTGCAGTTTGGTGTTGAGGATGGGTGGGATATTGAGCCGAGTGTTTCCACAGTTTTCATCCTGCAATCAGTGAGTTAACTGTCCTACTACAACAGGCAGCCAAGTGGAACGGCATGTGGTAGCTCAGGCATAGGCTGAGAACCACAACAACAAAGGGGTGCTGGGGGCTTTTCAGGTGATCGTGTAGGTTGTCCACTGGAACAGAAACCAGCAGCTGTTGCACACATGTCAATCCATATCTGCATTAACAAATGTCACCTTTTATAGTTTTTATTTGTCCTTCAAGTGGATACAACATAGAGATTAAAAATAATGTCTTTAGCTTGTCACACTCTCAGGAAATACCTTTCAGAATCATCTTGATGCTATTTCTGTGCGCAGGCAGTAAATAAATGCATCAGCGCTCTGCCGTCGACTCCTTAAATTATCTCTGCCTGACATGTTACTTTCGAAAACAGTGATTATGTCTTTGTCAGTTTTTCAGCTGAGGGCATTCCCTGGTGGAGGAGCTTTCATTTACTTACACAGTTGGGTTGTTGGCCATCACAGCGAGCCCTGGTGAACATCCCTTTCAAATCAAGGCTTGTTGAGAATATTTATGATTGGCTAGTGTTGACACAGTAATAGATTAGAAGCACTCGGAGAGCACAGACCTCCGCCAAGGCAGATCAGTGCCCCCCCCATCACCACCAAAATTTAACCATTTGTTCCTTGTGCCAGTATCAACATTTTCTGAAATTTTCATCCAAATCTGTCCATAACTTTTTGAGTTATCTTGCACACAGACAGACAGACAGACAGACAAACCAATGCCGGCAAAAACATAACCTCCTTGGCGGAGGTAAAAAGTTCATATTACCCATCTGACTGCCTGCATGTGGATCCACATGTATTCATTTAATTTCTTGCCACTTGAATATTCATGTAATTGAACCCCACCTCCTACACTGACACCACTTGACAGTTTTTAAGCAAACAGTGTTTTTCTGTTTTTGTATTATTAAATTTATGATCCTTTGGTAGTGTTGTAGTCAAAACCACATTAACTGAGACAGTCATGTTTGAGACCAGACCATGTTTGAGACCAGACCTGTGCATCTGAGTCAAGACCAGATGCACAACAAAGCTACTCTTGCACCTGAATTTCTCTTCTAGTTATACTGGAGTATGATTTACATGTTATGATAGTGAGTAATCCGGTTAATTTTCTCACCCTGAAATATCATCCATCTTTAAAGTGATTCAAAGGGGAGTAAACACTACAACAGCCATAAGTTAATGTTAATGTCACATTAAATACATTAGCAACATAGCTCTGTCCTGTGCTGAACCCAAATCTAAGTTTTATTCTACTTCTAACATAAATCACTTTTTCTCCATAGTCTGTCAGGAAGCTAACACTATATTCTAATGCTGAATTAGGTGACTTGTCCATGTAGCTAAATGTCAAATAACAGGCAAAGAAGTTAAATTAGTGCACTGAAACATAGAAACAAGTTAATGGGTACAATTGAAGCACAACATTTTACCCATATCCCTGCAACCTTGACAGGCATCGAAATAAAAATCCAAAGGTAAAACTGCATTAAGTCCAAAAATGGCAGGCAAGCAACTATTGCTGGCACCTTGAAACATATCTAGCTAATAGTTTCCTCTTCAAAAATTACAAGTTGCAATTGAGTGAAGTTAATGGATAGTGATGAAGCAGGAAGTTTTACCTCAAAACATTGATTTTATGCACAAATAAATAAGTTAACACTGCATTAACTACTTACATGAAAATACACTATGTTATGTAGCTTGTGCAGCTAGCTAGCGGCAAATACCTGCTAAGTAGTGATGGGAAGTTTGATACTTTTTACTAATTAAATTCTTTCGGTTTCAAATCTGTTTCGAATCGATTCAGAATCGATTCCTTTGATTCACCACTTTTAAAAAAGCAAGAGGTCTAACCCTTAATATCTCTGTATTATGGTGATCTATAAATAATGTAATTAGAAAATTACAAAATTTAATAAAGATTTTCCACTAGTATATCAATATATCAATCTAGCTTCTGTCTCCTTATGGTAGGGGTATCGAGTCTCATTCAGTGGTTCAATAGACTCAGTGATTCACAAAGCGATTCAATGAGTCATCAATTTGTGAATGATCCAGACAATCAAAGATCTTTCCATAGAGGCTATGGGTGCTGCATGGTGCATTACAGCACTCCAGCCTCACAGCCTCCAACTTAATGAGTGATTCCGACTAGTTTATGAGATGAATAGATAATAATATTAACAAGAAAAGCACTCGGGAGAGCGCAGACCTCCGCCAAGGCAGATCAGTCATCCCCCTGATCACCACCAAAATTTAATCATTTCCTCCTTGTGCTAGTATCAACATTTCCTGAAATTTTCATCCAAATCCATCCTCCTAACTTTTTGAGTTATCTTGCTTACAAACAAACAAACACACAAAGCAAAGTGATCACAATACCTCCTGGCAGAGGTAACAAAGGGCTGCTGAATCGATTCAGTTGCATTCGCAAATCGATTTAACTTGTTTACTTAAATGAATCGATTCCTTTGAACAATTCATTCATGAATTGCCCATTACTACTGCTAAGACCATGAGACATGCATCAAGGCTCTCAAGTCTCACACATTGGGCATGAGACACACACATTTCAACCTGTTCACATGCTCACATGCCACACCTTGTATTTCTCACACAGAAAAATTACCAGGATAACACTCACCAAGTTCTATTCTATTCTATTCTATTCTATTCTATTCTATTCTATTCTATTCTATTCTATTCTATTCTATTCTGTTCTATTCTATTCTATTCTATTCTATTCTATTCTATTTTTTATAAGAGTGGAACAGGTAGGAGATCAAGTGGGTTCTTGGTAGAGTTCAGAAGGTGCCTACCACTAGAGCTGTGATGTTTGCGAACAAGTCAAGTTTTTCAGAAGACTCTTTTAAGTGAATGATAAGAACTGATTAGCAGTTGCGAGCCATTCATTTGCGAGCTGTTCTTATATTCACATTGTCCACGCTGCATTCATGCATCACCTGTGTGCCCCATGAGTCTGAGTGGTTCACACTGTGTTCACGTGAACGACTAATGACATCTTTGAGTTTGAGTTGTCCGCAGCACACCCCATCCACTTCAACGCATCTATGTGCACAGCTAACTTAAGGGAGGAGGTATCAGTGAGCACCGCCTGAGTCTGACTGACTGGACTAGAGCCATATTTACCACTGTATCAGGGAGGAGGACTGGAAAAAAAATGGAGATCTTTGCCCCAAGTGGAGGAGTTCAAGTATCTTGGGGTCTTGTTCATGAGTGAGGAAAGGATGGAGTGTGAGATTGGCAGACGGATCGGTGTAGCATCTGCAGTGATGCAGTCACTGTATCGGTCGGTTGCGGTGAGGAAGGAGCTGAGCCGAAAGGCGAAGCTCTCAATTTACCAGTCAATCTACGTTCTTACCCTCACCTATGGTCATGAGCTTTGGGTCATGACCGAAAGGACAAGATCCTGAATACAAGCGGTTGAAATGAGTTTCCTCCGTAGGGTGGCTGGGCGCACCCTTAGGGGTAGGTTGAGGAGCTCAGTCACCAGGGAGGAGCTCGGAGTAGAGCCGCTGCCCCTCCACATCGAGAAGGGCCAGCTGAGGTGGCTCGGGCATCTGTTTCGGATGCCTCCTGGACACCTCTCTGGGGAGGTGTTCCGGGCATGTCCTGCCAGGAGGAGGCCTCGGGGAATACCTAGGACACGTTGGAGAGACTATGTCTCTCGGCTGGCCTGGGAATGCCTCAGGGTCCCCCCGGAAGAGCTGGAGGAGGTGTCTGGGGAGAGGGAAGTCTGGGCATCCCTGCCTAGACTGTTGCTCCCGCGACCCAGATAAAGCGGAAGATAATGGATGGATGGATCTGGAATTAACTGGAGTAGCATCTTCTTCCTAAAAATGAAGATCCTCTTATGAAGTGGAAAAGCCGGGCCCTTGTGTACCCCAGCCTTACCAAAGTCAGGCTTAAGAGGCTCTGTTTAGTGGCAACATCACTTCCATCTAAAAGAGTATTCTCTAAGACAGGACTAATGTTAT